>NC_049256.1:18771303-19071303 GCF_011100685.1 Canis lupus familiaris | reverse complement strand
AGGCTTCATGCCCAGTGCAGAGCCCATCACTGGCTTCATATCACAACCCTGAGATCATAACTTGAGCCAAAACCAAGAGTTGGACGCCTAACCAACTGAGCCACCGAGGTGCCCCGATCAAGTTATAGTTTAATCAGTGCAGAAAATGGACTCCCAGCAGACCACGATGGCCCTTCTATAGTTGTGATAAACATCACCTAGGGTTTAAGACAAGGAAGTTCTCAGGAAAATGCTGAGAGAACTAGCAGGGGAGTCATTCCAACTCTACGTTCTCTTAATATATATATATATATATATATATATATATATATATATATATTTCTTTCATTCTCATTGAGCCACCTCTGATATCACATGTTTATTTACTTAGTTATGCACAAGTTTTGTCCATCTTGGAATACATATAGTATTTAATGCACTACATAAATGTGCAAAGTAAATGTCAGGCAGATGATATAAACAATAAGTAAACTAATTAATATAACCTCAGCCATATCTGTGGCTAACATTTTAGCATCTTTGGCTATTTCTGGTGAAATGGTAGGGTAGATGACCCAACAAGTCCTAAATTCTTTTTGGCCTCATTATAAACTCTATTTATATAATGTTTGGGCAAGGGTTAATACTGCATATTATTGTTTCCACCTGTGGAGTAATCTCTTGCTGTTCTAGTCCTGAGAAATAATACTAGAAGACATCTACTGGGCATTGCCTCTGAGCTAATCATTTGCTGTGGACTAAATGTTGCATGTCCACCCCACCCCCAATTCATAAGTTGAAGTCCTAATTCCAAAGTAATGGAAGGTAGGAACTTTGGAGGTGGGAACCCTGGGAGGTGATTAGGTCACAAGAGGGTGGAAACCTTATGAATGGGATCAGTGCTCTCAGCCCTTAAAGAAGAAACACAACAGAAATGATCTCTCTCTCCATCATGTGAGAATACAGTAAAAGGGCGTTCTTCCTCAAAGTAGGAAGAGGCTCCTCAATAGGAACCTGACCAGTCAGCCCCTTAATCTTGGACTTCTCAACCTCTAGAACTGAAAGAAATGTTTACTGTTTAAGCCCCCCTAGGCTGTGGTGTTTGTTTTAGCAGCCCGAACTGACACAGCAGTCTCACAAGGCCATTGTATATAATAATTTTTCTAATCCTCATCATAGCCTAATGAGTCATATGCAATCAATTCTATTAGTCATGGTAGTTATGTTCTATAATACTGAAGTGCCGCTCCTAAAAGAAATAAAGGGCGAGGTTCCTATAAGTCTCAGTGTTCATCAACTGATTGAGACATAATCTTGTTTTATGTGTGTTTCTGTTAAGTGACACTTTATTTAATATGTAATGTTGATTAATTTACATTGAACTCATGAATAAGAGCATGCAGACCTGAACTCATGCCTGAATAAAGCTTATCTAATACACATATTTTCTCTGTAAGGCACATGACAGCCCTTTTGCATTTAAGAACACTAGATAGCATTTAGCACTATGCTTTGGGGCAATTTTAAACAGTGAAATCACCGACGAAAGCACACAATGTTAAACACATGTCACTAAATAGACTGTGAAAAGGATATTTGTTTATAGCATGAGAGCTGAAATAAGAAGGCAGAGCATTGCCCTGTTCAGTCTCAGCTGGGAACGTGCATGCCAGGCAACTCAAATTTTTCACCTTTCTTTGCAAGTGAGCAATTGACCACAAAAGTGCTATGAGTACAGATTTTGGAGACATAAATAAATTGTAGAGTAGGCAAATTCACAAATACAGAATCTCTGAATAATGAGAGTATCAGCTGACTATCTATTTCCCCCAAAAATTCATATGTTGAAGCCTTATCCCCCAAAGTGTGACTGTATTTGGAGATGGGGTCTCTGAGGAAGTAAATTAAGGTTAAATGATGTCATAAGGGTAAGACCTTGATCTGATAGAGTTAGTGCCCTTATAGGAAGAGATGCTGGAGAGTTCTCCAGTATAGCCGAGATACATTGAGGAAAAGCCATGAGGACATAGTGAGAAGGCAGCCATCCACAAGCCAGGAGGAGGGCTCTTAACAGAAACTGAATCACCTAGAGCTTGATCTTAGACTTCTGTCCCCTGGAACTGTGAGAAACTAAATTTCTGCTATGTAAGCCAAACGGTCTATGGTATTTTATTATGGCCGCCCAAGTAGACTAAAACAATGAGAACCAACTGTTATAACTCAGCTATAAGGCTGAGGAACCTCAGGCATGAAGGTAATATGTAACCAGCACAGGATTGTAATATCTATGATTTAATGAACAAGGTTTCAAACCCAACCAGTCTAACTCCAGATTATTTGTTTTAACCCCTGGAACACGATGCTAGACTACCTCCCCTGATGATAGGCTGCCCTTTTCTTTCTGCTAAATTGGGATGTGGGATCATCAGGCTGAGGTCTGAAACACAACTCTTCCCTTCTTAACTATACAGATTCTCCTGCATCTCTCAGACTCCTTAGTGGCTCAAGACTTGAAAAAGAGAGGAATGGAGACATGACATCTTTTAGAGCTGGAAAATGATCCTTCTGTCATGACAGAACTGGAGCACCAGTTCTCTTGGCTTCCAGTACAATATCCTCTTGAAAATCTCCTCTCCTTGGCCATCTTGTATCCATTAACCAGCAAGAAAGCCTTCCAGCACACTATCCCTATTATTGTATTGTCCTAATCAAAACCATTCTTTCCATATGTCTGAATGTGGCCAGCATACTTTACTTGGTGACACTTTAGTTCATTGGTTCTTTTTTTAAAGGTTTTATTTATTTATTCAGAGAGAGATATACAGAGAGAGGCAGAGACACAGGCAGAGGGAGAGGAGGCTCCCTCCGGGCAGCCTGATGCAGGCCTCATGACCTGAGCCAAAGGCAGATGCTCAACCATTGAGCCACCCAGGTGCCCAGTGCATAGATTTTTAATGCATTTGGGGTCATGGCCCATTCTGATAATCTGGGGATATTTACAGATGTATTTCTCTAGAAAAATTCACATGCCAAGTGATAAACATACATTTGCAAAAATTTCAGAAGATCAGGGACCTTTTCCCTCCCCAAAGCCTTTGCTATATTGATAGTCATCCCATCTACACAGGAAGGACAGAACCATCCTGGCTCCTGTCTGCATGGGGTAACCACAGCAAATGGATAACCCACAATGTAAGAATTGGCAAGAACGTGAAGGTGCATTTCTGGCCATTGTAGAACTTCCTGTTATATTATATCAGGCTTATCTTTATGTCAGATTTCCAGACCTCATCCTCATTCTCACAGTCCTTGAGCCACTTGCAGGCCTGTCTCGCTAAGAATCCAGGGCAAAGCACAACATGTTTTTGTAAAGAAAGAAATGCTCTGCTTCTCTTTAGAGGGGCTTCAGTTTCTGGACCTTGGGAAGTGGGTGATGTTACCACACAGAAAGGCAGAGTTTCCAGTGGCAAATGAAAGCAGAATTGCAGGAAACCAGCTCAACAGCTGACACCAAAATGCTTTTCCATATGTAAAGCTGTCTTAAACCCACAAGAGACATTGAGAATAAACTTTGTGCTTTCTTTTCTTTTTGCTTAAAACCAAATGGGTCAGGGAGAAGCGCTGGATGCTTTTAAAAATGCACTTATAATATTGAATCCAAGCTGTGCGAGTACCCATTGGAGACAACTGTTCTCTCATGGCCTGCTTTGAATAAACAATCACAGCTCTGTGTGATATTACTTCTTAACCAGATTCTAGCATTGAACTGTTGGCTCGCCATGGTTACTTGCATTTTAAACCAGTGTCTCCTTTTCCTTCCCTTTGGCTGAGATTCCTGCTTACTTGGCAGTGGCTCCTTCTCATTTGAACTTTTACCCTCTTTTAATGTCCACCAAATTTTAGTCTAAAAGAACCTTTCATAGGCACCTTTTGTGACTCTGGGTTTCTTTCTCGTGTGAGAACCAGCTTAGAGAGCTGGTTACTGGAAAACACTCAAGGGCCTGTCTTCCTGCTCTGTGAAACCAGCAATGACAGGCTGTTTTGTGTGTGAACTTTCCTTTAAAAAAAAAATTAAGGAAGCACAAAATGCAAGCTGTTTGCTGAAAACAAAATGTTTGCTTTCAAAAGCGAGTGAACACACACATATTTGCATATGTCTATGTGGCTTCACTCTTGTCCCTTCTAGGCCTGCTCCCCTTTTCTCCCTTAGTATATCACACTGTGGAAACTTACTGCAGTTTGAAAGCCAAATCAACGAAGGGTTTAATTCCCTCCTGACTTCCCTTACCAGTTACAATTTGGTGAGGTCTTTCAAGGCACAAACAACCATAGAACCTGTTTCCCTTTTCCAAAGAATAACCAGTATGTCACCCGCTCCACTCATTTTACGGTTAGACAATCTGCTTCCCTTGCAAACAGAGCCTGTGCTTAGAGCCTTGTACTTCATCCGGTTTACTCCCTGGACTGTGTACCCAGAGGGAGCCCATCGACACTCCGCTCTGCTCAGTTCCCCCCACTCACCCTGGCCATCCCGAACCTATGTCATTGCTTCTCCTGGGTCATATGCACCATATCCCTACATATTTCATTTCCTCGGCCTCACAACTTGTTGGCCTATGCAGAACCACCAGCCCCCACACACAACTTGGTGTCCAGTCGTAGCTGGAACCTACCTTGCAGCCTGGTAATAACTCAGTTCTACAAATTCTCTCCTGCCCTTTGTTGAATATTTTAGACCTTTCTTTTTTTCTTTTTCTTTTTTAAAGATTTTATTTATTTACTCATGAGAGACAGAGATAGAGAGGCAAAGACATAGGCAGAGGGAGAAGCAGGCTCCTCACAGGGAGCCCCATGCAGGACTCCATCCAGGAATGCCAGGAAGACACCCTGAGCCAAAGACAGACCCTCAACTGCTAGACCACCCAGGCATCCCTAGACCTTTCTTTTCACTCTGCCACTCTCGGGATCTATTTGACTCAGAAGACACAGCTCTCTGGTTTAAGCTACTACTTTTGCTCACACTCTTTTTTCACATGCTGGTCAATACTCTGATGTCACCATTCAGTCTTAGAAGGAAGTGAATTTGCTTCAAAGCCAACCCCTCCATCCATATGAGCTCTTGACAGAACTCTTGACTTGGAATCAGAAGGACTGTGCTCCATGTCTCCCTTTTGGCCACAGTCACGTATTCCCTGCCAACTCCTACTCTTCTGCCTTCAGATACACTTAATGGATTAAACAACAACAACAATGAAAACTTCCAATGAAGCTTTCTTCTCCCACACTTCTTACTACCACACAACTTCTTTCCATCCTTGTGCTCCACACCTGAATGGTCTGTGTCATCCACTGTCACTTCCATATCTCTGCTTTTTGCTCTCTTATCCCTCTTCTCTTGCTTTCAACTTATAAAGGTCATCAATAAACACAGGATGTTTCCCTCACCTTCAGTCTCATTGTCTTCTCTGCTATAAAAGCCCTCCTTTCAAGATAAAACTTTTACTTTGGGGTTATCACATTATCTTGATTTCCCTCTCTTTGTGATTTCTGCTCTACTGCTTCGCCTCCCAAGTCTCCTTCCTTAACTCAGTAAAGCTAATTTTATCAAACTTTTTAATTTTTGAATATTGCTTCCATCACAGCCCAGATGTAAAGAGATATGAAATAAGACTTTTCTTATTGCCTGAGAATGACAGCTCAAGCTTTAATCCCAAGGATAATAGGCCATAGGAAGGGCTGATAATCACCTGGTTGTTATAGAAATACTTCCAGACAATTGATAAATAGCCATTTCCCAGGGCTTTGCCACTCAACCACCCTGGCCTCTCCTCTGGAACCCTCTGATTTCCTAATAATCTGGAAATAAGATTAAATCCTGGATCATCAAGGCCTTTCCAGAATATCGTTTCAACATTGTGGTCTAAATCCACTCCTGTGGTCTACCATAATGGCTATTAAACACACTGAATATCACTTCTGTCCACAAGTGCCTCTTTGGTCTAAAGAACAGCCAAACAGATATCCTCAAGTGTTTGCTAAGTGATCAGACTGGAACTTCATTCTCCCACTTACCTTTCCATCCATCCTATAAAAGCAAAAAGCAGGAGTTCCTGGAGAGAGAGATAAGTTGTAGGAGAGAATTATCTGCCTAGTAACAAGTGTGGTTACCGGGAGGAATACACATGAGGAATGGGAAGAAGGGCTCTCTCCACCTAACCAAGTCAGAAGGACTCCAAGACAGCCCCTCTTGGCGACTTTGAATGTCTGCAAAAGAGAAAGCAGATCATCCTCTCATCGGACACTTGCAAGATGCAGAAATTTGTAGTCTTACTTGGTGCATTAAAATTTGATGAGGAAGGCCTTGGGAGCACTTGACATTTAGGAGGAATTTATGCGTGTCCCCTGAAGTTTGACAGAGTACATAAAAATAGATACTTGGAGTCTGTTGCCAAACTGGAAAAAATCAGAAGATAAATGGCTGGCTGCAGCTGTCTTCCATGGCAAGACAAGGAAGAGTGAGTGGCTAGGGGAGCAGACTACCCACAGTCTGGCACAAAAGCAAGGCATGAATTTCCTTTAGAACCAATGTGCCTGAATTGTCATGATGGGATCCTACTTTAAAAAAAAAAAAAAAAAAGCCTGCTGGGGGTCAGGGAATCCCACCAGGATAGATCCCTCGGGACAAAGGCTGAAATGATGTCATTCTAGGTTAGCTGGAAAGTATACCACCCATGTCATAAAGCAATGATCTGGAACAATCTCAGTGAAAAATGTTTGGATATTGGCTGAAGAACTCAGGACAAAAAATGTTATATATGAGAAAGCAGCATTTAGAAGCTTGCTCTAATAAAAAACACACTGGTCATTTTCTTTTAGTCAAGGGACAACTATACAAAACAGCAGCAGAATAAAGGCTTGACAGAGGAAAGAGGAAATCTCTAAGCTGAAAGCATGGTCTCTTCCCTCCTGCAGGGCCAGAGGCATGGATCTGCCTTGAGCTGTGAAAAGAAAAGACACTCAGATCAAATTAGATGTGAGACTAGAATTTTGATTTAAACTTGCCTAGAATTTTTTTTTCACTCCCTGAAAGTGAGTGATATGTACCTAGATATTCTTATAATGTAGAATCACAAGGAAACTATGGAATCATCTCAAAACATTGTAGGATGGAAATGGAGCTATGACAAGCCATGTTAGAAGACAGAGGCTAAAAAAAAAATAAAAAAAAAAAGAAAAAGAAAAAGAAAGATATTTTCTCTGTGTACCTCTGCTTGGAATCTAGTTATTCTTGTTTTCAACCATTTGAATTACCAATACATTTTTATTATGGTGATGTTGTGATTGTTTCTTTTCTTTTTTTAAAATAATTTTTAGATTTACTTATTTGTTTATTTTAGAGAGACAGTTTGCCTGAGCAGCGGAAGGAGATGAGGTGGAAGGAGAAAGAATCTCAAGCAGACTCTGCACTGAGCAGGTAGCCCCACTCCAGGCTTGATCTCAGGAACCTGAGATCATGACTTGAGCTGAAATCAGAGTCAGATGCTCAAGTGAGCCCTCCAGGTGCCCAGGTGATTTATAATAAGAAATGGGTATTTGGTCTTTGTCCACTATTCCTGGCACATAGTTCCTTAAACCTTTGGAATTTTCTAAATGATAAGAGCCATAAAAGATGTCTTTTGTTATGTTAATGAGATGACTTTTGAAACCTACCTGAGGATGGCACCTGGTTGCCTGGAGAACAAACCATGTGCTTAGAGGGTTGTAACTTTTGGTCCCTGACCTCTTGGAACTTTGGGGAGGTAAGAGGGGCTAGAGGTTGAATTAATCACCAATGAACAATGTTTTAATCAATCATGTCTATCTTATGAAGCCTCTGTAAAAACAAACAAACAAACAAAAACAGGACAGGTTGTTGGTGAACGCATGAAGATTTGGGGAATGTGGCCCTCTCAGAGAGCATGGAGCTCTGAACTCCTTTCTTTATGTGTCTGTTCCACCTGGCTGTTCTTGAGTTATATCCTTTTCTAAGAAACGGGTAATCTAATGAGTAAAATATGTTTCTGAGTTCTCTGAACTACTCTAGCAAATTAATCAAACCCAAGGAAGGGGCTGTTGGATTCTAATCTATAGCTCATCAGCCTGAAACACAGTTGACAAGCTGGAATTTCAATTGCCATCTGAAGTAACAGAGGGGGGCAATCTTGTAGGACTGAGCCATTAACCTGTGGGATCTGATGCTATCTCCAGGTAGGCAGTGCCAGAACTGAGTTGAATTGTAAGATACCCAGTGGGTGTCTGAGAAGTGCTTGGTGTGGGAAACCCCTGCCCTGGGATTGGTGAGGGATTGGTGACCAGAACTGTAATTACCAACTGCTGTTTTGTTCAAGGTTTTTACAGTTGTAAGAGACAGAGTCCTGACTCTAATAGACTTAAGAAAAAGAGGAACAGAATGGTTCATGCAGTAAAAATGTCTAGAGTTAGTTTGGGTTCAGGAATAATCTAGGACCTCAAAATAATGTTATCAAGGCACCAGCTTTCCCTGATAAATGAAATCCATTTGTCTCTCTTGGCTTAACTTTGTATTCCTGTTCTTTCTCAGCTGTAGGCATAAGGGATCACACTGTTCTAGCTTAATTAATCTTGAAAAAAAAAATACAGGGAAGCACAGCACTAAATTTCAACTGAATTCTCTAACTGACCTATCTTGGGTTATATGTTAACTTTCCAGAATCTATGGTACCCTAGAGGGTGAGATATACCATATGTCCATCCATGTAGTTGGGAAAAGTATGTTAGCATCACATGAACCATGTGACATGAGTTACCACAAAAAAAGGGACTTTATTAAGAAGTGGGGATTCCAAACCAATTAAGTTAACAGATCTCCATTAGAGCATCCTAATTTATAGCCTCTTCCAAAGTGTCACTGTCTATTTTTCCCATCAGTTCTATTAATTTTTTATATATTTGGGAGATCTCTTATTGGGTGCATAAATTGACACTTTCATTATTAAGAAAAAAGTCCTTCTTTGTTTCTTATTATAAAACATACACTGTTGTCTCTAGTAAAGATTTTCATTTCAAAGTCCATTTAATCTGGTATTATTATATCTAAAGAATGGGGTGAAGAAGTCCAAATTACAGAACCTGATGGTGCATTAGATTTGTGGAATGTTAATCAAATATATTGATATGATTTCAAGATTTGGAGCTTAGTTGGCAGATATGGTTATTTGCCAAGAATAGGAAAAAGGAAGACACAACAGATGTGGAATATAAAGAGAATGAGTTTCATTTGGAATATTATAACTTTAAAGATAATGAGAGAGGGCACCTGGGTGGCTCAGTGGTGGAGCATCTGCCTTGGCCCGGGGCATGATCCTGGGGTCCTGGTATCCATTCCCTGTATCAGGTTCCTTGAGGGGAGCCTGCGTCTCCCTCTGTCTATGTCTGACTCTCTCTCTGTGTCTCTCATGAATAAATACATAAAAGCTTTAAATAAAATATAATAAAGATGATGAGAGAATCAAGATATTTTTGGTGGCTAGTTTGGCACATATTTGGCATATGACTCACTTTTGAATTTTTTAATGTATATTTTTTATTGGAGTTTGATTTGCCAACATATAGTATAACACCACTGCTCATCCCATCAAGTGCCCCCTTCAGTCCCCATCACCCAGTCCCCCCAAACACCACCTACCACCCCTTCCACTACCCATTGTTCATTTCCCAGAGTTAAGAGTCTCTCGTGTTCTATCATCCTCTCTGATTTTTCCCACTCATTTCTTCTACTTTCCCCTATAATCCCTTTCACTATTTTTTTATATTCCTCATATGAGTGAAACCATATAATGATTATCCTTCACCAATTGACTTATTTCACTCAGCAAAATACCCTCCAGTTCCATTTATGTCAAAGCAAATGGTGGGTATTCGTCATTTTTAATGGCTGAGTAATATTTCATTGTATGTATTTACCACATCTTCTTCATCCATTTATCTTTCCATGGACACCAAAGTTCCTTCCACAGTTGGCTACTATGGACATCACTGCTAGAAACATTGGGGTGCAGGTGTCTCGGGTTTTCACTGCATCTGTATCTTTGGGTAAATCCCCAGTAGTGCAATTGTTGGGTGCTAGGGTAGCTCTATTTTTAACTCTTTGAGGAACCTCCACACAGTTTTCCAGAGTGGCTGCACCAGTTCACATTCTCACCAACAGTGCAAGAGGGTTCCCCTTCTCCACATCCTCTCCAATATTTGTTGTTTCCTGTCTTGTTAATTTTCTCCATTCTCGCTGGTGTGAGGTGGGATCTCATTGTGGTATTGATCTGTATTTCCCTGATGGCAAGTGATGCTGAGCCTTTTCTCATGTGCTTCTTGGCCATGTCTATGTCTTCTTTGGTGAAATGTCTGTTCATGTCTTTTGCCTATTTCATGATTGGTTTGTTTCTTTGCTGTTGAGTTTAATCAGTTCTTTATATAGATCTTGGATCTTTATAGATCTTTATAGCCCTTTATCTGATACGTCATTTGCAAATATCTTCTCCCATTCTGTAGGTTGTCTTTAGTTCTGTTGACTGTTTCTTTTGCTGTGCAGAAGCTTTTTATCTTGATAAAGTCCCAAGAGTTCATTTTTGCTTTTGTTTCCCTTGCCTTCATAGATGTATCTGGCAAGAAGTTACTGTGGCCAAGTTCAAAAAGGGTGTGGCCTGTGTTCTCCTCTAGAATTTTGATGGATTCTTATCTCACATTTAGATTTTTCATCCATTTTGAGTTTATCTTTGTGTATGGTATGAATTTTGATGGATTCTTATCTCACATTTAGATTTTTCATCCATTTTGAGTTTATCTTTGTGTATGGTGTAAGAGAATGGTCTAGTTTCATTCTTTTGCACGTGGCTGTCCAATTTTCTCAGCAGCATTTATGGAACAGACTGTATTTTACCAGTGGATAGTCTTTCCTGCTTTGTCGAATATTAGTTGACCATAGAGATGAGGGCCCATTTCTGGGTTCTCTATTCTGTTCCATTGATCTATGTGTCTGTTTTTGTGCCAGTACCACACTGTCTTGATGATCACAGCTTTGTAGTACAAACTTGAAATCCTACATTGTGATGCCCCTGGCTCTGGTTTTCTTTTTCAACATTCCCCTGGCTATTCGGGGTCTTTTCTGATTCCACACAAATCTTAAGATGATTTGTTCCAACTCTCTGAAGAAAGCCCATGGTATTTTGATAGGGATTGCATTAAAAGTGTAAATTGCCCTGGGTAGCATAGACATTTTCACAATATTTGTTTTTGCAATCCATGAGCATGGAATATTTTTTCATCTCTTTGTGTCCTCCTCAGTTTCTTTCAGAAGTGTTCTGTAGTTTTTAGGGTATAGATCCTTTACCTCTTTGGTTAGGTTTATTCGTAGGTATCTTATTCTTTTGGGTGCAATTGTAAATGGGATTGAGTCCTTAATTTTTCTTTCTTCAGCCTTATTGTCAGTGTATAGAGATGCCACTGATTTCTGGGCATTGATTTTGTATCCTGCCACATTGCCAAATTGCTGTATGAGTTTTAGCAATATTGAGGCGGAGTCTTTTGGGTTTTCTATCAGCATCATGTCATCTGCGAAGAGGGAGAGTTTGACTTCTTCTTTGCCAATTTTAATGCCTTTTATTTCTTTTTGTTATCTGATTGCTGAGGCTAGGACTTCTAGTACTATGTTGAATAGCAGTGGTGAGAGTGGACATCCCTGCTGTGCTCCTGATCTTAGGGGAAAGGCTCTCAGCTTTTCCCCATTGAGAATATTTGCTGTGGGCTTTTCATAGATGACTAAGATCCTGAGGAATGTTCCCTCTATCCCCACACTCTGAAGAGTTTTGATCAGGAATGTATGCTATATTTTGTCAAATGCTTTCTCTTCATCTATTGAAAGGATCATACGGTTCTTGATTTTTCTCTTGTTGATATGATCTATCACATTGATTGTTTTACGAGTGTTGAACGACCCTTGCATCCAGGGGATAAATCCCACTTGATCATGGTGATTAATCCTTTTAATATACTGTTGGATTCTGTTGGCTAGTGTCTTGTTGAGAATTTTGCATCCATGTTCATCAGGGATATTGGTCTATAATTCTCCTTTTTGGTGGGGTCTTTGTCTGGTTTTGGAATTAAGGTGATGCTGGCCTCATAAAATGAGTTTGGAAGTATTTTGTCCCTTTCTATCCTTCAGAACAGCTTTAGTAGAACAGGTATTATTTCTTCTTTAAACATTTGATAGAATTCCCCTGGGAGGGAAGAAATGTGTGGGAAATATCAGAAAGGGAGACAGAACGTAAAGACTGCTAACTCTGGGAAACGAACTAGGGGTGGTAGAAGGGGAGGAGGGCGGGGGGTGGGAGTGAATGGGTGACGGGCACTGGGTGTTATTCTGTATGTTAGTAAATTGAACACCAATAAAAAAATAAAAAATAAAAAAAAATGAAAAAAAAAAAAAAAAAAGAATTCCCCTGGGAAGCTATTTGGCCCTGGACTCATGTCTTGGGAGGTTTTTGATGACTGCTTCAATTTCCTCCCTGGTTATTGGCCTGTCCAGGCTTTCTATTTCTTCCTGTTCCACTTTTGGTAATTTGTGGTTTTCCAGAAATACATCATTTCTTCTAGATTGCATAATTTATTGGTGTATAGCTGCTCATAATACATTTTTTAATTGTATTTCCTTGGTATTGGTTGTGATCTCTCCTCTTTCATTCATAATTTTATTAATTGAGTCTTTTATCCTTTCTTTTTAATTAGGCTGGCTAATGGTTTATCTATCTTATTAATTCTTTCAAAGAACCAACTCCTGGTTTTGTTGATCTGTTCTACAGTTCTTCTGGTCTCTATTTCATTGAGTTCTGCTCAAATATTTATTATCTCTCTTCTTATGTTTGGTATAGGTTTTATTTGCTGTTCTTTCTCCAGTTCCTTTAGGTGTGAGGTTAGCTTGTGTATTCAAGTTTTTTCCAATTTTTTGAGGGATGCTCATATTGCGATGTATTTCCTTCTTAGTACTGCTTTTGCTGTATCCCAAAGATTTTGAATGGTTGTACCTTCATTTTCATTAGTTTCCATGAATCTTTTTAAATCTTCTCTAATTCCCTGGTTGACCCATTCATCTTTTAGTAGGATACTCTTTAACCTCCACATGTTTGTGTCTCTTCCAAATTTCGTCTTGTGATTAAGTTCCTGTTTTAAAGCATTGTGGTTTAAAAATATGCAGGGGACAATCCCGATCTTTTGGTATCAGTTGAGACCTGATTTGTGACCCAGTATGTGGTCTATTCTGGAGAAAGTTCCATGTGCATTTGAGAAGAATGTGTATTCAGCTGCATTCGGATGTGAAGTTCTGTATATATCTGTGAAATCCATCTGGTCCAATGTATCATTTACAGCTCTTGTTTCTCTGGAGACATTGTGCTTAGAATACCTGTCATTTGCAGAAAGTGTCATGTTGAAGTCTCCTACTATTAGTGTATTATTATCTAAGTATCTCTTTACTTTGGTTATTAATTGATTGATATACTTGGCAGCTCCCACATTAGGGCCATAAATATTCATGATTGTTAGGTCTTCTTGTTGGATAGACCCTTTAAGTATGGTATAGTGTCCCTCTTCATCTCTTACTACAGTCTTTGGGATAAACCTTAATTTATCTAATAGGATTGCTACTTCAGCTTGCTTTTGAGGACCTATGAATGGTAAATGGTTCTTCAACCTTTCATTTTCAGGCTGTAGGTGTCCTTAGGTCTAAAATGAGTCTCTTGTAGACAGCAAATAGATGGGTCTTGCTTTTTAATCCAGTCCACAACCCTGTGTCTTTTGATGGGATCATTTAGCCCATTCACATTCAGAGTAACTATTGAAATATATGAATTTAGTGTCTTCATAATATCTATTCAGTCCCTTTTTTGTGGATTATTCCTTTGGGCTTCCTCTTCCTTTTACAGGGTCCCCCTTAATATTTCTTGCAGAGCTGGTTTGGTGTTCACATATTCTTTCAGTTTCTGCCTATCTTGGAAGCTCTTTATCTCTCCTCCTATTCTGTATGAGAGCCTTGCTAGATAAAGTATTCTTGGCTGTATGTTCTTCTCATTTAGGACCCTGAATATATCCTGCCAGCCCTTTCTGGCTTGCCAGGTCTCTGTGGAGAGGTAAGCTGTTAATCTGATATTTCTCCCCATTTAAGTTAAGAATCTCTTATCTCTTGCTGCTTTAAGGATGTTCTCTTTATCTTTGGAATTTGCTAGTGTCACTATTATATGTCGAGGTGTTGGGCAGCCTTGGTGGCGCAGTGGTTTAGCGCCGCCTGCAGCCCGGGGTGTGATCCTGGAGACCCGGGAACGAGCCCCACCTCAGGATCCCTGCATGGAGCCTGCTTCTCCCTCTGCCCATGTCTCTGCATTTCTCTCTCTCTCTCTTGTCTCTATGAATAAATAAATAAAATCTTTAAAAATAAATAAATAAACTTCAAGGTGTTGAGTGATTTTTATTGATCAGTGGGGGGGGGGACCTCTCTATCTGCTGGATCTGAATGCCTGTTTCCCTCCCCAAATTAGGGAAGTTCTCAGCTATGATTTGTTCAAGTATACTTTCTGGCCCTCTGGCCCTCTCAACGTTTTCTGGGACCCCGATTATATGTAGATTCTTCCTTCTGAGGCTATCATTTATTTCCCTTAACCTTTTCTTGTGGTCCATTATTTGTTTTTCTCTTTTTTCCTCAGCTTCCTTCCTTGCCATCAACTTGTCGTCTATGTTGCTCATTCTTTCTTCCAACTCATTAACCCTTGTCATTAGGACCTCCAGTTTGGATTGCATCTCATTTAATTGATCTTTAATTTTTGCCTGATTAGATCTAAATTCTGCAGTCATGAAGTGTCTAGAATCCTTTATGCTTTTCTCCAGAGCCACCAGTAGCTTTATAATTGTGCTTCTGAATTGGCTTTCTGACATAGAATTTTAATACATATTCTGTAACTCTGTGGCAGAGGGTACTATATCTGCTTCTTTCTTTTGTGGTGAATTCTTCCTTCTAGTCTTTTTGTTCAGTGCAGAGTGGTTGTATGAGGGGGCTGAGTCAAGAATATCAATCACAACCTAAGTAAATTTCACCCTAGATAATTCTGCCGAGGTCAGAGATCAGAAAATGAAAACAAAGATCAGAAAAAAACAGAAAGACCACTAAAGTGAAAAACAAATTTTAAAACAAAGTAGTAAAAAATTAAAGGCCAAGAATCCCAAAGAAAAAGAAAGAAAAAGAAGAGAAAAAAGAAAAAGTAAAGAGAAAAAAGAAAAAAAAAAAAGAAAAAAGAAAAAAAAAGAGAAGAAGAAAGGGGAGGACTGGGAAATGGTGGTGGTGAAGAAGTTGTAGTAGAGGGAGAATGTAGTCTACCTGAGGGGTCCTAGAGGGTGATCCTCTTGGTTCTGAGTGTATTAAGTTCTGTATGTTAGAAGATGCTCAGTCCCAAATTTATATAAACCAGCAATACTTGTAGAAGGCCCCAACATTGACCACCAAAACATAAACGAGATAAAGGAGAGGGGACAGAATGGGAATGAAGAGAGAATATAATCTGACACAATGGACCAGCAAGGTATTCCACTTGGTTCTGGGAGCATGCTGGTCATGTTTTAGAAGGTATTAACTTCTACCAGTGTAGAACAAAATGAGTCAGAGAAAACAAAAAACACAAAACAAAAAACCATATCTTGTATAACGCTCAGAGCCTTTTCCTCCGGGAAGAATCCAGTACGGATTTTTAACGTTCTCACTTCTCCGGGTCGGGGCTTTCCTGTCCCAAGGCTCCCACTGTCCCCCTTAGCCCGGCTCCTCACGGGGCCCATCCCCCACTGGATTCTCTTTTTATTTTTTTCTGCTTTCCTACCTTGTTAGAAGGGAAAACCCTTCTCTCTGTAGCATTCCAGCTGTTCTCTCTTTAAATCTCAGGTCGGATTTGTAGGTGTTGAGGATGGTTTGAAAATTATCTAGGTAATTTGGCAGGTGAGGTGAGGACCTTACTCCTCCGCCAGCTTGCCCCCTCAATCCATTCTGAAATCTCTTTGCAATCCCATCAGCCTGGTACAGAGTTTAGCTCAGACTAGATAAAATTCGGTTACAGTAGTTCCCACCAAGTAGGTCCCACTAGTAATGGGACCACTGTACACTGAAGGATTGATTTGGAAAACTTGACACTGTCATGCACGTCTAGCCATTCTAAACAAAATGTAGTTTCCTGAATACACCATGGTGTTTTGGGTTTGTTTGTTTTTTCCATTTGAATCATGGGTCTTTGAACATTTTGCTTCTTTCCTTGTTGATTCCTTCTTCTTTATCCTCTATTGTTTACTTGACTAACTGTATCTGTCCTTTAGGTCTCAACTTAGAAATCACTGTCTACAGAAAACTCTTTCTAATAACTTAGGATTATCTGTGTAATTCCTCTCACTTCCTCACTACAGATCTTGCTGCATTGTACTGTTTAATAGCCTATTCTCTGAGGGTAAATATTGCTTTTGTTTACTATTTGATGATGGGTACGTAACATAATACATAGAAATTCAATAAATGCTTTTTTAAATTAATTCACTTTTAAATAAATATATTTAACCATAGGAAAGAACTGTCTCATTGCCTAGTGTACATTTTACACCAGCACAATCAAGAATTAAATGGATAGTCTCTAAGACAAAACTAAGGAACAAGACAGCTTCATTAAAAAAATAATAATAATAATGGAATGGATTATTCCAAAATAGATGTCCAAAGAAAATGAAAAGAATGGGGATCCCTGGGTGGCGCAGCGGTTTGGCGCCTGCCTTTAGCCCAGGGCGCGATACTGGAGACCCAGGATCGAATCCCACGTCAGGCTCCCGGTGCATGGAGCCTGCTTCTCCCTCTGCCTATGTCTCTGCCTCTCTCTCTCTCTCTGTGACTATCAGAAATAAATAAAAATTAAAAAAAAAAAAAAAGAAAATGAAAAGAATGGTTTCTTTATCCCCACCCATCAACTGAATTCTTTTCTGGCAAAACTCTGCCTTCCAAAAGTGCCCAATAATGTAAAATAAGTCAGTTTGGGAATGATTGGGTGATGGATGATGACATTGGCTAAGTTTGGTATGTTTGGGATTCATGTCTCAATTACACAGCATATTTAATCAAATCTAAGATGACATTAATTACAATCTGCACCATTATTTTATATACCTTCAAAAAAGAGAAGTAAAACATTCTGATTATGCTGTGACACAATGACTAAGGAATATCTATTTAAGATACACTTCAATATCTGAGATATTAAAATGTGAAAAAGATGTATGTCTTATACTCAATTAAAGATGTTAGATAAGATTCAAAATTATTAATTGAGGAAGGATCCAAGACTTCATCCACTCTAATTTTCCTCAATTTAGAAATAAACTGAGAACCCAAAGAATTTAAATATACACAGGTACATGGAAATTGAGCAAGTCAATCAACTTGAAAGGCCAGATGGGCTGGTTCTTTCCAGCATTAATATGTCACAATTTTTATGCACTAATATTAATATTAAGAAAGAGACCTCGGGGAAATACATGTCATCGTGAAATGACAAATGTCTTGTTCCTATGTTAGAGGGAGATAATGCATCTCAACAAAGAAGTTACTTTAGGATTTTTAGACACAAATACCTGAGTCCTAGCATCTATCCCCAATGAATCCAGGGTTTGCCCTGAGAGACTTGAATCCACTTTTTGTTAGTCAAGAAAATACTTAATGACATGTGTGCTTATTTAATGGTATATTGGACTTTTTTCCCCTCTGATATTTGAAAAGCTTTCATTTAATCAAAGATCATTTTCTGTAGCATTAGGATATGCAATATTCCACATTGAAGAATAAATAAAATTTGCCCGAAGTATGGTAAATTTTAAATTCATTATTTCTAATGGCAACTTTAAACTTGGTTTAGTAAATTTTCACCTTCTTGCCACCCAGTGCTGTAGGTTTTGTTCTAAAAAGACACTTCTCCCCTCTCTCTTTCCTTCATTTTCTCCTTCCCTTAACACCGCATTGAAAAACTCCCCCTCAACTCCACCTCCTCTCAAGTTTCTCTACCTACCTGGCACCTAGGCCCTCCTTTCATTACCTTGCTAATAACAAAAGCATCTTCATTTTCTCTGGAACTCATGCAGAAGAAACATTTTAAGCTCAACTAAATAATTATCCACCTACTTGCTATTTCTTCCCAAGGAAAAAAAAAATCCTGATTGACTGAAAAATCACCAGGTTGTTGTCACCAGAATCCTTAATGTGAAACCCTCCTTATAATCTTCCTTCTTCAACTTTGTTTTTGAGGTGGGAAGTGGCAAAATTAAGGGAATTTGTGGGCTGCAGTAGAAAATGCCACTAGATAAATGAAGACACATTTAATTGAGCAAGTCATTGTGAATGCATTTGCTATCTGACTGGCATGCTGAAGGGAACCATGTGCACAAGGGGTGTATACCTCTCACAGCAGCCCTGCGAGGTCCCTGGAGGAATGTGCTTAAAGCAGGTCTCTCACTGCAGGCAAAACGGCTGGGAGGTTGTTCAGGGGCTGCCAGCTAAAGAATGACTCACCAAAGCAAGTAAAGACAAAGCTCCTTTGGGCAGACCTAAATTCCAGTTACTTCCTCATATTTGTTTTGCAAGAACACTCTCTGCTTAGAAAGGATGAGAGAAATCATGATTAAATGGAAGAAGGTCTCTGCCAATACAACCTCAAGACTGCCAATTAATTCTTGTTGCTTATAAATACATACATATGCACATGAACATCTGCCCATATATAGATATGTACAAGCACATACAAAGGCAATTTTTTAATTGGTAAAAACCCTTTCAGAAGTCAGAGTTGGCCCTTGAGCAAGACATGGTTTAAGAAAGCTTGATTTGCTGTCCTCTCCCTTCTATTCATGTTCCCTTTCTCCTCTTTGTCCCATTCCAAAATTTCTCATTTCTTTTGTCCCCAACAGGTTTAGATTCTTGTCAGAGATAAGTATTTAACAAGTGCTGCCATGTCTGACCTTTTAGGAGTAGTGAAATGATCCTCAAAAAACTGAGTAATTCAGTTTGAAAGGTGGACTTGGTCACCAGGAATATAAAATCATCGCATTATTTCTTGGCCTTCTCAGCATGGTGGCCAAGAGGGCTCTATTCTGCTGCCAAAAGACATTATCCATAGATATTTTCAAAAATTTAGGAGGTGGAAAAGATCCTAACAATCATCTCAAACATTCTTCACATTTTATATATTTGGAAATCGAGACCCAGAGAGTCAAGGTAGTTATTGCTACAGGTAATCTCCACCCCTATCAGATTCCCAGGATGGTAGTTTTGAGAATCCTGCCTTGGGAAAACTAACACTCCTCAGAGGCCCTGAATTTTGGGCACTCGGCAAGCTAAACAATTTAGCATATGTCATTTGGGAAAGCTGAAGGAATATGTCTAGCTTATGTACTCCCACATTTGATGGAATATCTATATTCAGCTGATTTATGTCTATCAATATGTCAACTGTTGCTTAAAAGAAAGAAGTCTTTTAACTTAATCCTGTGGAGCCACAAAGCCCTGGATAAAATGATATTGAGCATCGATGTGGAGGAACGAAACTACCTGTTCTAACCTCCTAGATGAGAAAACCTTGATAAAATCTCTTTGGCTATCTTCTTTTAACATTATGGCTGACCAGGTACCCTGAAAGCCTTCTGTTGGTAGTACAGCTTATATAAGATAGAGTTTTCAAATGTAGTTTACTATTTGAATAGGTGGAGATTTTCAGATGCCTTCTCCTAAGCCCTGCCCGTGTAAATTACAGCAGTGAACTTGGGATAGTTAGGGGTCATCAGGAAGAACAGGGTGTAACAGGATGGCAGCACTGCTGTTGTTGGGTGCTGAATGTTGAGCAAACATCAAAGTAAGGAAGTTGAGCCAAGGATTCTTAAACTGACCCAAGGCTGTCAAGGTAAATAGAAATGTTCATCTATAACACCCAAAGCCATAGGAACAAAGCACACTTGTGTTCAAAAAAAAAAAAGAAATTCTCAATTTTTGACTTGCAGGATTCTCAATAGATAGATCAAGTAATGTGATCACAAAGATCATTGGCAAACAATAAGGTAAGCTGTATTCATTACCTACAGCTGTATAATAAATTACCCCAAAACTTAGTAGTTCAAAACGATAATAAACATACATTATTTCTCCTAGTTTCTGAGAGTCTGGAATTAAAGTACCTGAAATTTGAGTCCTGACTCAGGGTGTCTCAGAAAGTGGTAGTCATCTGAAGGCTTGACTGTGGCTGGAGGATCTATTTCCAAATGCCCTTAATCACTGGGTTGGCATACTGGTGTTGCTTGTTGGTTAGAGGCTTCAGATCACTTCCCTATGAATCTCCCCTCAGGCCAGCTAAGTGTCCTCATGAGACAGCAACTGGTTTTCCCCAGAGTGAACAATTCAGGAGAGATCAAATCAGGTGGAAGCTATTATATTTATGTGCTAAACTTAGATGAAAACATGGGAAAATTTCTTTGTAATCTTGGGTCAAAAAAGGTTAACCATGAAAGAAAAGTAATAACAACAAATTCGATAATATTAAAATCATAAATAAACAGAAAACCTGAACAGACTGATTATTAGTAAGGATATTAAATCTGTAATCAAACCCCCCAACAAAATCCAGGACCAGACAGTTTCACTGGTAAATTCTACAAAATAAAGAAAAATTATTTCCAATCCTTTCAAGCTCTTCAAAAAAATAGGGGAGGGAATATTTCCAAACTCACTCAAACAAAGCTGGAGGCATCATGTTCCCTGATTTCAAACTGTATTACAAATCTATAGTAATCAAAATAGTATGGCAAAGAGGTAAAAACAGACACATAGGTCAATAGAACACAATAGAAAGCCCAGGAATAAATGCACGCTTATATGGTCAATTACTTTATGACAAAGGAGCTAATATATGATGGGGAAAAAGCAGTCTCTTTAACAAATGATGCTGAGAAAACTGGACCACTAACTTAAAATGGATTAGAGACTTAAATATAAGACCTGAAATCAAAAAACTCCTGGAAGAGCACATAGGCACTAAGCTCCTTGACATTACTCTTGGTGATAATTTATTGGATCAGAAGCGAAGGCAGCAAAAGCAAAAATAAATAAGTGGAACTACATCCAACTAAAAAAACTTCTGTAGAACAAAGTAACCTATCAACAAAATGAAAAAGCAACCTACTGAATGTAAGAAAATATTTGTAAACCATGTTTCTGATAAGGGGTTAATATCCAAAACATATAAAGAACATGTACAAATCAGTAGCCAAAAAACAATCCAATTTAAAAATGGGCAGAGGATCTTAACAGACATTTTTCCAATAAAGACTTACTTTTGGCCAACAGACAAATGAAAAGATGCTCAAAATCACTCATCATTAGGGAAATGCAAATCAAAAGTACAATGAGATGTCACCTCACACATATCAAATAATATATCTTTAGATATTACTTCCTTATATGTATCTATTAGCTGCCTAGTATGAACAATAACAGATTTTTCTCCTGTATTTTCTTCCTGTGCAAGAAACAACAGGTGTTGGTGAGGATGTGGAGAAAAAGAAACCTTTGTACACTACTGGTGGGAATGTAAATTGGTGCAGCCACTATGGAAAGCAGTATGGGAGATTCCTAAAAAAATTACAAATAGAACAACCATATGATCCAGGAATCACACTACTAAGCATTTACCCAAAGAATACAAAAATACTAATTTGAAACAATATATGCACCCCATTTTCACTGCAGCATTATTTATAATAGCTAAGACATGGAAACAAATTAAACATCCATCAATAGATAAATGGATAAAGAATGCATGATGGAATATTATTCAAGCATAAAAAGAACGAAATCTTGCCATTTGTGACTACATGGAGAAACTTCAAGGGTATTATGCTAAGTGAAATAAATCAGAAGGAAATATATAAATGCCAATAGTCTCACTGAGAAGTAGAATCTAAAACAACAACAAAAATGGGGGATCCCCGGGTGGCTCAGCGGTTTAGCGCATGCCTTTGGCGCAGGGCGCAATCCTGGAGTCCCCGGATCAAGTCCCACATCGGGCTCCTGACAGGGAGCCTGCTTCTCCCTCCTCCTGTGTCTCTGCCTCTCTCTCTCTCTCTCTCTCTGTGTCTATCATAAATAAATAAATCTTTAAAAAGAAATGGAGCTGATGCATAGAGAGAATAGCCCAATGGATGACTAAGGGGGAAGGTGGGCAGGTGAAGGATGGGCGAAATCAGTAAAGGGGGTCAAAAGGCATAAATGTTCAATTATACAATGAATAATAAATCATGGATGTAATGTATAACATGGTAACTATATTAATAATACTGTATTGCATATTTGAAATGAGTCAGAAAAATAGATCTTAAAAGTTCCCATCATGACAAAAATAAAAATATATGTAGCTGTGTGGTGATAGATGTTAACTGAACTTACCATGGTGATCATTTGGCAATACATGCACATATCAAATCTCTATGTTGTACATCTGAAACTAACATAATATTATGGCAATTATAGTTTAGCAACAGCAAACAGAAACTAAAAAAAAAAAATCTGGTCATCAAAAAAACATCACAAAGAGAATGAAAAAACAAATGACAAACTAGAAGAGACATTTACAACTCATTTAATAAACAAAAGATTAGTACCCTGAATACATAAATAATTTCTACAAATCAGTAAAACAGAAAATCAGGCGAGGTGCCAAACATAAGCACTTAACAGAAGAAGAAATAAGTGTCACCCAAACAGAAATCAGAAGGCTTTCAATCTAGTTAATGATCAAGGAAATAATCAAATGACCACTATCATGAGATGCCATTTTACACCTATTTAGCTGCTTCACATCGGAAGATTTGATAATACCAAGTATTGGAGAGGAAGTGAATTAACAGGAAAGGCAGAGGACATTAAATTTTTATAATCGCCTTGGAAAACCACTTGGTATTCTCCTGTAAAGGTGAATATTCCCACACCTAATCTCCACCCAACAGCTATATTCCTGGGTCAGTGATTTTGACCTCTAAGGAACACGTGGCCATGTCTCTAGACATTTTTGATTGTCACAACAAAGGGATACTACTGGCATCTAGTGGGTAGAGGCCAGGGATGCTCTTAAACATCCTACAACGTCCGGGACAGACCCCCACGACAAAGAATTATCTGATCCTACATGTGCCACAGTCAAGAAACCCCATCCTAATTAGAGACCCTAGAGAAATTCTTGCTCATAGCTATGCCAGGACTTAAATAAGAATATATTCATCACAGCAGCAACAAAGTAGAAGTAATATTTCCCCTTTGACAGGGAAATAGGCAAATCAACATGACATAGCCATTGAGTGAAATGTACGTTATTGAATGAATGACATGAAAGAATTTTAGTGATATGATGCAAAAGAAAAACGAGTCTCCTAAAACGATACCCAATGTGCTATACTTAACATAATGCTCAAAAACAAGAAAAATTGAAAAATGCCTTATTTAGGCATATCTATAAGCATATTATCCAACTATAAAAATAGGCTAGGCCACAATAAGACAAAATTCAAGGTACTGATTAGTTTTTGTGCAAGATAAGGAGATTATAGGGAGTATGGGGTAGATAAGCAGAGGGGAGTTTGTTTTTTTAAGGCTTTATTTATTTATTAATGAGAGAGAGAGAGAGACAGGCAGAGGGAGAAGCAGGCTCCATGCAGGGAGCCCGATGTGGGACTCCATCCCAGGACTCCAGGATCACGCCCTGGGCTGAAGGCAGACGCTCAATCACTGAGCCACCCAGGTGTCCCAGAGGGAAGTTTTATGACATGTTGAAATTTGGATTGGCTAATTGGGTTCACATTTGTTTATTGCATTATATCACACCTATGCACAAAGGTATATAATACATACATATATCTATGTCACATATATCCTTTTGTATTGAGTACTATATTAAAGAATAAATAAACTGAAAAAAATCAGGGCAGAAGTTGTGGGGTGGTTGTACAATATACACAAGTTACACAAGTAACTTCTTGAAATTAGGACAACCAACTCACTGTCATCCTTTTGGAAAGGAGCTGCTGCTATTTCTGTGGAGACACAGGCTCGAAATGAGGTGTAATTTGTCCAGTGTGTTCCTTCCTGGCAGTCCACTAGAATAGCATCCCCCAAGCAAACACCGTGGATCTAAGCGCCCCTTACCTTTGAGCTCTATTGGCAACAAACCCAGGGCAAATGAAACTTGGAAATTGTAAGATCTTTTTTTTCTGGACACTGTAGCCATATACTGACGGGAGCACAGGATCACTCTGTAACCCCAGCGAGAAAGTGGATGGATGATCCATGGCATTCCTTGTCCCTGAAGGAAAACCTCAAAGCCTTTTAAAAATCAAAATTTCAGAATCATGTGCCTTTAAACCCTAGGGTGGCAAATGAAGGTGGCCTGAATGATCTGAAGTTCTCTGACCAGTTGCCGCTCTTAAACAAAATTATAAAGATCCCCTTTTTTTTCTCTTTATTTTTCTTTTGTTGTATTCTAAACAGGCTTTCCAGGTATCAACCCCCCTCCCTTATTCCTATTCTCAATTGACTTTGAGTGTTAGTTGAAAAGTATGGTATTAACTATTATAGCTTAGTATGATTCTTCCTGGGGTGGTTTTTTATTTTCACAAGAGACTCATAAAGGTTGGTATGGGCAGCAGGGAAGGCAGGGTAACAGATGACCTTCAAGAAGCTATACTAACTCCAGCACCTGAAGAAGCAAATAAATATTTGTTATGCAGCCTCTGAACGGTTGGCAAAACCTTGCTTCGGGCTCTGTTTAAACATCCAGGCTCTGTCCACTACTTTTGGATCTGAGCTGCAATAAAACCTCTTACTTCCCTGACCCAGGAGGAAATATTTTATAAATTAGAGTGTAGAGAATTATTTGGTCAACATTTGGACCTGAAATACCCTGAGGAGTGAGAAAGTGGGGGGGGGGAGGGGGGGATAGATTTGGAGAAAGGACAAAGGCCAAAATCCATCAAGAAAATGTTTAATAGTGTAAAGAGAAGAAACTTTTCAAGCGTCCAAGCATAAATGTCAAGAGAATTTCAACAAGCCCAAAAGGGTTGAAGCTGAAGTATGTTGGAGAAAAGAAAGGAAAGGAGGGAGGGGAGGGGGAGGGGAGAAAGGGGGGGCGCGGAGAGGGCTGGAGAGACAGGGAGAAGGAGAGAGGGAGGAAGGAAGGAAGGAAGGAAGGAAGGAAGGAAGGAAGGAAGGAAGGAAGGAAGGAAGGAAGGAAGGAAGGAAGGAAGGGATAGAGAAGATTATTGAAGAGAAAACAGTGAGGTGGGATGTGTATATTTACAAAATGATTGTTGGGCCCCCTTCCTGTTTCATAGTAGGTGGTAACAGCTACGGCTTTGCCTGAGGAAGACCAGTCTCAGCCCTTTATACAAGAGGTATCCCTGAGTCTGGATGTTTAAGCCAACAGGTCCTCGCAGCCCAATCAAATGCAAAAGTGCATCTCTCTCCCCCGGTGCTGCAGCACAGAACGGTTGCAGGACCCTGTCTGTCTGTCGCATGGGCACCAGGCACAAAGCTGGAAACATATTGGGGGGAGGGTCACACTCCGAGGAGGACTCCTTGACCAGTGGAAGCAGGGGTCAGTAAGTAAAGATTCTCATTTTCCATCCCTCGGGTGCACCATTTTCGGAAGCTCATTCTATGTGATTCCCCAGAGGGTCCCAGCAGGAAGATCCCCAGCTGCCCGCAGGGATGACCAGCCCTAGAATGCAACCCTTGTCTGCCCTTTGCTCTTCCTCTTCCCTCCTTCCCAGTCTCCTAATCCTATCCCCTGGGATCTTATCCAAAAGTCAACTAGCTATAGGCAAGCCCTTGTGGCAGCCTGCTTACTGGGGAAAATCCAGACTGAGGAAGGGTTCTAGAAGGACATCCTGAGGGACTGGGGTTGGCAGTAGCAGTAGAGCCCTGGGTATTTTGTCCCAGTGCTGCTTCCTCCAAGGGGCCCCACTTCAACCTGTTTGTATATTATACTTTCTCGTTTTGTTTCCCTTAAAAATAAAGTTCAGAAGAAAAACACACTTGGAAATAATCAATCTCAAAGAAAAAGCTCAACACTTGGAGTGAAGGGCTAGAATTTCACTACTGGTATAGCCTGTGATGACCTATGGTGCATTATTGCAAAATTGAGTGTTTGTGGGGGGTTGGTCTGTATCACAATTATTGAGCAAATAGCACACAATTAGTATTAGCTGTTAATATAACATAAAAGTGATAGCAACGAGCCCTGCAGCCAGACTCAATCACTCTATCCTTACAGTTGTCATTAGGGGCTTTGTTTGACCAAGTGAGGGCTCCTGCTGTTGAGTAGCTGGATGCAAACACCCTAGAGGTGATTGAAATCTTAGGATGTTATTGCAAAATTTGACTTCGTTAGTTGGTGCTGCATCAATGTGAGTCTTTATAATCACAGGGAAAAAGAAAGGAAAGAAGGAAAAGAATTTCTCTATAAAAAAGTATGATCAGAGGACTCATATGAGCTCCCCAGGATGCAGGCACCCATTTAATCCACTGATGCTGTCTTTTCCTCCAGTTTCTTCTTCTGATTACCTGGTAGTCAGCTGTCCTGGCACTTGCCTTACTGTAACACAAGGCAACCCAGTAGATTCTTCATGGGTTCTTCTGACATATACAAATTTGATATAAAAATAAAAGCCTTATTTGTTATACCATAAACTATAACACCATGTTGCTGGACTCACAGACTTTTCTCCATTTGCTCCCAAATTTTGCTTTGCAGAGAAACACACAAAACAGAACAAAAAAAAAAAAAGAAAAGAAAAGAAAAGAAAAGAAAAAAGAAAAAAAACTAATTATGCCTCAGGTACTACATGCACATTTTCACATAATTTTTTTATTGAAGTGCAATATATGTATAGAAAGGTACATAAATCATAAATATACAGCTTGAGGAATTTTCACAAAGTAAATTCTCCTATGTGACCAGCATCCAGACCAAAGCAACTGAATAGTCTCCCTTTTGCTACGCCTGGTTTTTCAATCCATCCCAAAGAAAACCAGTGTCCTGACTTCTAATACCATCACTTTATTTTGCTGCTTTCTGAAGGTTACACAAATTGAGTCACAGTTGGTACTCACATGTGTCTGGTTTCATTCATCCATATTGTCAGATTTACCCACATCATTACTTACAGTAGTAGTTCATTTTTATTGCTGTATATTTTCATTGCACTCACTTGAATTAATATAGAACAATTTGTTCATTCTCCTATGGTTGAAAATTTGGATTATTTCCAGATTTTTGCCCATTACAAAGAGGACTGCTAGGAACTTTCTTGTATATGTCTTTTGTTGCACTGCGTTTGCATTTTTTTGAGGAATGTACTTAAAGTGACCTCCCCGAGTTCATATGTTCAGCTATGCCAAAATGTTTTCCAAGGGGATTAGAAATGAACACGATAATTTAACATGTATGTGTTAAAACACAGGGCCAAATGTAGCCAAGACATTCTAGGGGAAAACCTCACCAAAGTAGAAAGACATACAATACCAAGTTTGATTTGTTAAACTACAATATAATGACAATGTGATACTGTCACAATAGGCAAATAAATGATGAACTAGAATATGGAGTCCAGAAACAAATAAATGAGTAAATAATTCTGTATCTGTATCTGTATCTACTTGATTCACGACTAAGGTGGCACAGTTGAGGATTGTGGAACAGATGGTCTTTTCAACCTATGATGCCATGTCGATATTACACCCATATTGAAAGAAATAAATGTTGATCCCTATCTCACACAACACACAAAATCAATTCCACTGTCCACCCAAGGCTTTATCAGGTGTATTTCTCTACAAATCTAATCAGTGGTATATGTCTTTTAAAAAGTTTTATTTTCATTTGTATTGAGATCAGTACCTTGGATACACTTCTTTACTAAGATTAAGATGAAATCTTTTTTTAAAAAAGATTTTATTTATTTATTCATTAGAGACACACAGAGAGAGACAGAGACACAGGCAGAGGGAGAAGCAGGCTCCCCTACAGGAGGCTGATGCGGGACTTGGTCCTAGGACCAGGGGATCCTGACCTGAGCCTAAGGCAGATTCTTAACCACTGAGCCATTCAGGCATCCGTAAGATGAAATCCTTATACATATTTTGGAAAATTTATTTTCCTCCCTCTTCTTTTCTCTGTGCTCCTCTCTCTTTCCTCTTTAGCTCCTCCTCCTTGACATTCTTCCCTCCCCACATCTGCCCTCTCTTTGGGTTAACTACATGCATCAGAAGGCAAGGCAAGAAATTAGCAGCCCACAAAGCAATGCTGACCTACAGAGCTGTTTTAAAACTAATCATGTTAAAAAAAAATCCTGTTGCCAACACGATTGTGAGATTTTATGCAAAATCCAATTATGGGACATTCTTTTGAAAATTTGGCAGATGTAGCCACCCTGGGCCAGCAGCAATCTATGGCGACAGCCTCCTGGATTTCGTGAAGCACTTGCCTGCTGAAGGCAGGGAAGCCCTTATAGGTTCCCCTTAATTCCTCACTAGGCCTGCTTTCCTAGCGCACATTACCTTCCTGACCCCTGCAGGATCTGCACTGAATACCCCTGTTACCATTAATGTTCGAAGAGGAGAGCTACATGGAAAAACATGTTTCTAAAAAATTAGAGATGCACAAATGTCAATATTGTTTTCTATTTATACACAGTTTTCAGTGTTCTACATATGGTAGCTAAAAAGATTTTTCTTCTTTAGTTTTTGGGCATAAATCCCTTCTTGTTTTCACAGGAACATTAGCTCAAATTTGCAGATACTGTGTGCTGCAGATAAAATTGTTGCGTTTAAAACCATATGTCACACTGAACTGTTCAAGAGGCACCAAGCCTTTCTTACCCACAGATCCTTAAAGATATAATTTTATGCTCAGTTAAGATGGAAAAGAGCATTAGGCTTGAAGATAAACCTATTTACCGTGGATGCATTTTGCTAAATTATTTCACCAAATGACTAGGTAGAGAGACATTAGTATAGTATGTTAAAAGACAACTTTCTCAATTTACATATGTCTTTCTCCATATTCATCAGCTGTTAGGGGTTATAATGTTGATAGCAGCAGGATCGGTGAGGATACTCCAAAGGATCTGCCTCCCATTCATTTACACATCCATATTTACTTTCTAAAAGTTGTAATAAGGATCTCAATTCATAAAGTGGCTGTGAACCATTTAACATTTTATGGGAATTTTGTTCTATTTCAGGCTACCATTATACTATGGTTATAGAAAGGCATAAGACTCTATTACTACTTCATAGAGGTAAAAAAAAAATCAACTTGAATTGTATAAAATGAGTAGTTCATAACTGTAAAAAGTCCTTCAGGAATAAGATGCATTTCACTATAACTATTCTTCATGCTCACACACATAACTTGTAGGGTTTTTTTAAGACACAGAAATACATAATGGGAGTGTCTTTGCTTTAAGAAAGTATGACCCTTAGGGCCCTGGCCTCTTCAAAAGGACATTTCAATACAGAACACAATTTAAATGACAACAAAAATGAGTTCATATCTCAGCCTTGCAAAATTAGCTTCATTTGGCTCTCTCTCCCTCTCTCTCTCTCTCTCTCTCCCTCTCACACACACACACACACACACACACACACATGCACACACACATATGCATGCACATTTTTTTCTCTTCAAATGAATATTAAAAAACTGACTGAAAATATAGAAAATTGGAAGTGACTAGAGAGGGCATCACTGAAAAAATGTTTTACCTCAGGGGTGACCAGAGCCCCAGCTCAGTGGTGACTAGAATCCTGGCACCACTTAACTAGTCTGTCTTGGAAACAGTGACACTAAAATTCTAATATTTTATATAAAATATTTATGATGGGAGCAAATAAAAGAATGAAAAGTCAATATGAGGTACATACATACACATCCAACATAAGGCCATTTCTGACTAGGAATGCCTGAACCAAAAATTGTTCCCTTTGCCATTGACACTGAATCACTTTTAGAACTGAGACCTCATCTCCAGCTCTTGCTCTGTCCTGTGCTCTCCACTCCCATTCCTCACCCTCCACCCACCCCAGTTGTCTGTTTTTATCCCTGAAGTCAGAAAGAACATATGACAGGGTACCGCTGGCTCAATCCATTGAGCATCCTACTCTTGGCTTTGGCTCAGATCATGATCTCAGGGTTGTAAGATCAAACCCTCCTCAGGCTTCATGCTCAGGGTGGAGTCTGCTTGAGATTCTTTCTCTTCCTCTGCCCCTACCCACCCCCTGTTTAAAATAAATAAATAAGATATTTATTAAAAAATAAATTAGAAATAAAAGAAAGTATGACAATCACTGTTCCCCTGCTCACACCCCCATCTCTGCCTCATCCATTATCCCAGTGTGCTGAGTAAGAGGCAAAAAAGAAGGTGCCTTGAAGATGGGGATACAGATAGGAAACAAAAAAAGATGAAAAGCCTTTATAAGTTTCTGAAGGTCTGTGATCAGCCCTAATTCCTTCCTTTCTTATAAATTTAGTTCTGAGCCCAGTCATCAAAGCCTGCCGTCCTTAAACATATTTATAGCCTTTCTCTAGATAAATTTCCCTTTCCCAGGCACCTGGGTGGCTCAATGGTTGAGTGTCTGCCTTTAGCTCAGGTTGCAATCCTGGGGTCCTGGTGTTGAGTCCCCACATCGGGCTCCCCGCAAGGAGCCTTCTTCTCCCTCTCCCTGTATCTCTGCCTCTCTCTATGTCTCTCATGAATAAATAAATAAAATCTTTTAAAAATAGAATTAATAAATTTCCCTTTCTCTGGCTAGCACATTTATCTTAAAAACTGATCATACTCAATAGCCTCATGTCTTCCTCTAGCTAATACTGTAGCCCCCCTTTATCCATGGTTTTGCTTTTCTTAGTTTCAGTTACCCATAGTCAACCACAGTTGGGAAGTAGATGAGCCTCCCTCTAATGAATCATCAGAAGGTCAGTAGCAGCCTAACAGTAGGTCCCATGCCTATGTCATTCACCTCACTTCATCTCATCACGTAGGTATTTTATCATCTCATGTCGTCATAAGAAGGATAAGTACAGTACAATAAGGTATTTTGAGAGAGAGGCCACATTCACAGTACTTTCATTACAGTATAAGGTTACAATTGTTCTATTTTAGGGGTGCCTGGCTGACTCAGATGGTGGAGCATGCAATTCTTGATCTTGGGGTTGTAAATTTGAGTCCCACTCTGGGTATAAAGATTACTTAAAAATAAAATCTTAAAAAAATAATTGTTCTATTATGTCATTCATTATTGTTAATCTCTTACTGAGCCTAATTTATAAATTAAACTGTATCATAAGTATATACATATAGGAAAAAACACTGTCTATAGAGTTTGAAACTACATGTGGTTTGAGACATCCACTGGGAGTCTTAGAACATGTTCCTCACAGATAAAGGGAGACTGCTGAAGTCTTCTAAATTTAAGGCCTTGCTTTATAATTTTCAGAATCCCAATCAATAAATTCTTGACAAATTTCAAACACAAAATGTCATATGAAAGTTTCCTTTTCCAATAGCACTAGAGTGAACCCAAAATAAAATTCAAAACAAACCAGTAGTCAACATTCAATTTCTTTGCTCTTTCTTCTGAGTCATCAATATTGAGGAATATATGTAATATTATAGAATGAGGACCTTACAAATTTATGACTTTCAGCTTTGTAGGACCCCTGAAGCTGCACATGAAGCCTTGACTTGACTTTGGTCAGTTTTCCTGTTTTATCAAGTCCCTTGTTCAGTTTACCTGTAATCAGACTTCAAGTGTGTGTGCACATATAGATAGATGAATTATAGACAGATGAGAGATAGATGATAGATGATAGAGAGAGAGAAAGATGAATCCATCCATGTCTCTTTCTCTTCTGTGTTTTTCCAATCTCTATCTCTCTACCTTCTTTTCAAAAATCACTTGGGCTTTTTTATCACATTTCTATCTCCATGGAGCTGGTGCAAATCCAATTTTTCCTGTTCTATCATACACTTCATTCTCTTTGCTGGTTTCTATGCCTTGGTGATAGATATTGTGATATAATTTAAAAAATACATTTGGCCTTTGATTTATATTCCTGGCACAAAGCTCCCCAAACCCTTGGATTTTCCTAACTGATAGAAATCTTTTGTTATTCATATCAAGCCCTTCAGGAACGCACCAGAGTCTTTGCTACTGAGATGACTCAGGGTGGGGCTTTTATTTTTATTTTTATTTTTTTTTATTTATTTTTTTTTATTGGTGTTCAATTTACTAACATACAGAATAACCCCCAGTGCCCGTCACCCATTCACTCCCACCCCCCGCCCTCCTCCCCTTCCAACACCCCTAGTTCGTTTCCCAGAGTTAGCAGTCTTTACGTTCTGTCTCCCAGGGTGGGGCTTTTAAATAGCCTCAGGATGGGAGGCTGATTACTAGAAAGAACAACTGTAACTAAAGGGTGGAAATTCTCTGGCCCATCCCATCCTCTAGAGGGGAGTGGGGCTACAGATTGGATTATAAAATCTCTTGAAGAGTGAGATTTGAAGAGCTTCTTAACTGGTGAACAAGTGAACATGCTGGGAGGGTGGCATGCCCAAAGAGGGCATGGAAGTTCTGCGCTACGCACCCCTGCCAGACTCTGCCCTATGCTTCTTTTCCATTTGGCTAGTCCTGAGTTGAATCCTTTGGAATAATCTAGTAAGTGTAAGTAGTGTTTTCCTGGGTTCTTTGAGGCATTCAAGTATATTAGCAAATCCCTCCTCAAGGGATTGAGGAGGTCATGGAAACCCTGAAATTTGTAGCCAATTTGAACAGAAGTGTAGGTAGCTGGGGGCAATCTTGTGGGATTGAGTTTTTAAACCTGCAGAGCCTGATGCCAGCTCCAGGTCATGTCAGAATAAAATTGAATTATTGGGCACCCAGTCAATGTAGAGAATCAGAGAAATATAATCTGCTATATTTCATTCCTAGCTAGCTCCCTTAAGTCTGTCTTTCTTTTTCTTTCTTTCTTTCTTTCTTTCTTTCTTTCTTTCTTTCTTTCTTTCTTTCTTTCTTTCTTTCTTTCTTTCTTTCTTTCTTTTTCTTTCTTTCGTCTTTCTTTCTTTTGTCTTTCTTTCTTTCTTTTCTTTCTCCTCCCTCCCTCCCTTCCTTCCTTCCTTCTTTCCTTCCTTCCTTCCTCTCCCCTTTAACCATGAAACTTCTTGAAAGAGAAATCCACAATAGATATTAACCATTTCTTTCCTCTCCTTTCCTCATCTCTCCTCTCCTTCTCTCTCTTCCCCTGCTCTCCTCTACTTTCCCCCCAATCTCTCCTCCACATCTATATCCCTAGAAGCATATATGATTTTCATTAAAGCCCCAAGCTTGTATTACCTAATCTGCCTACTGAATATTTCCAACTGGAGATTTTATAGGCATCTCAAACTCAATGTGTCTGAATCTGGACGTATTATCTCCTCCTTACTCAAATATTTGCCTTTTCCACTATTTCCCAACCCAGTTAAAGACATTGCTTAGATTAATTATCCTTAGTTTTGTCTCTTTATTTTTCATGTTCCATATGGACTAAAAGAATTATAAGGCACTGGTTTAGTGCTTGGCTTTCCATTTAGCTGGGATATATAGCTAACCACAAAGCTCATTCATCTGACACTCAGGAACAACAAAAGTATAGGTACAGAAGTGAACAGAAGTGTAGGTAGCTGAGGGCAATCTTGTGGGATTGAGTTTTTAAACCTGCAGAGCCTCATGCCAGCTCCAGGTCATGTCAGAATAAAATTAAATTATTGGGCACCCAGTCAATGTAGAGAATCAGAGAAATATAATCTGCTATATTTCATTCCTAGCTAGCTCCCTTAAGTCTTATATTTATTTACATTTACATCTATAATTGGGTGTTTCATATTTACATTTATATTTGGATGTTTCATACATGTCCCATCAAGAGAGGGAATTTGTAATGACTGTAGATTTTCCTTCCAGTTAAAACTCATTTGTGTTCACATTCTTATTTCAGAAAAGTGGAAGGCTGTATCAACTTTAATTAAAAATTTTAAGACATAAATTCACTTAGTCAGACATTAATTCCATAGAATGCTCTTCCCTAAAGACTTATTTCCTAACAAATATGTTAGGTATATATAGTATTCATCTAAATGGGTATTAGGAATAGGATGAGAAACTGACATCATTTTTAAATCAATTTTATAAAGGTGTGATTCCCATGAAGGAAACTACACCTGTTTTATTAAATACATAGTTCAATGAAATTTGATAATTGCATACATCTGTGTAACTACCTCCACCATCAAGGTATAGAACATTTCCATAAGACCCCAAAATTTCCTTATGCCCCTTTGCATCAGGGCCCCTCATCCCTCCGTAATCTCAAGGAAAACACTTACCTGCATTGTGAAATTTTCATTTCCTGGGATTTCATCTGAACGGAAGCAAACCATATGCACTCTTTTAGATTTGGCTTCTTGTGTGCAGCATGAAGCTTTTGAAATTAAATCACTGTGTTGTATAGATCTTGCTTTTTATTCTGAGTAGCTTCTACCACATGAATTCACTACAAATTGTTTGTTCATTTGCCTAGTGATGTATTTGTTTCCCCTTTGGAGCTACAGTGAATAAAACTTCTAAGTACTTAAAATATTCATGTACTTGTCTTTGGGTGGATATATGTCTCTGTGTCTCTTGGGTAAATACCTACCAGTGGAATTGTAGGGTTATATATTAAGTGCGTGTTTAACTTGATAAGGAAACTCACAAACTGTTTTTCAAAGTGGTTGAACTTTTTTACATTCCCATCAACAATGCTAATCCAGTGAAGCTGGTGATTGTGTGTTATAAGACTTCCATATCCTACTGATTTTATGATGACTCATCTTATTAATTCCTGAAAAAAGGATGACTGAGATATCCAGCCATAATAGAAAGTTTTTCCGTTGCTAATTTCAGTTTGGTCAGATTTTTCTTCAGGTACTTTTGAAGCTCTGTTACTAGGTACATAAACATTTGAGGTTGTTATATTACCTTGATAAACTGACTCCTTGATAAAATGTTCCCTTTTATTCAGGCTAACATGTCTTTACCAGATGAGTACTTTGGTTCATTATGGCAAGAAGGTAAGCAACTTGCAGTTCAGCTTGATACTTTCAAAACTTGGTTTTATATGCTGTCACAACAGGTCTAGAGTTACTTCTCTTTAGATTAGGTTGCAATGCCTGTATAATGGTCTAGAAAATGATTTTAAGCAGAAATCTGGGGTGATCGTAGTCCTCACCTTGTTTGCTTCCTTCTCTTAGGATCACTATCTGCTTTATTCTTTGTCTAATGTCTGAAACATTTGCTTTATATATTTTGTCGGGTTTTTTCTAGTTTTTTCCCCCTTTCTAGATTTCTATGGCATAAGGATAAATCTGTTAATCCATCATGGCTGGAGGCAGAAGTCTGACTTCTCTTTTCAAACACACATAGTGTATAATGATCTCTCCAAAATGTCTTTGCTTTTAAGAGAGAAAACATTACCTTTACATAGCAGAAAATACTGCTTACCTCAAAGTTTACTACGTCTTTGACAAATGGAAAATTCAACAAACTGTACTTTTTTTTATTATTTTTGTGTTTTGGGAAGCAGAGCTTATCCTCTGTCATCCATACCATTTGTACAGGAAAAAAAAAAGCTGACTATTATATATCAGTTAGTTACTACTATGTAACAATCCATCCCCCAATTCAGTGGCTTAAAATAGCACTTTTTTTTTTCATGAATCTGTAGGTTGATTAATCAACAGATTAATCAGCACTACTGGTCTGACTGGGCTTGCTGTGGCTCTGTCGTTGGCCTGTGTTCAGCTGCTGGTCTGACGGTCTTTCCTACTCTCAGTTGGATGCTCTCACATATCTTGGGCTTCAGTTAAAACAAACGGACTGATTCAACTTTTTCCATGTGGTCTATGTTTGATATCATGGTGGTGGCAGTTTTCCAAGAAAGCAAATGGAGTTGTTAAGGCTTCTTGGACCTGAACAGACTTCTGCTGCATTCTTTTGGCCAGAACCAGCTCTAGGATCAGCCTATATCAAGAATTGGAGAAATAGACTTCTTGATAGGAAGAGAAGCAAATCATATATATAACAAAGGGTCTGGATGAAAAGAAGGCGTGCAGAGTTGGAGCCGTTTTTACAATCCATCTACTATATAAATTTTACCTGTGCAAAGTGATCATATTTTAGGAAACTGACTAACTAGGCTCAGAAAGATTACAGTGATTTGAAGTTTTCATTCCTGAGCTTCACTAATCATGATGACTCATTCTAGCATATGGGCAGTGAGAACACAAGGAAATCTCATTAATCAGCCGTCTGTATCAGTCTACTCTAGCTTCTGCCCATGACTATTTCCATCTTTTTATTGTTATTTTTGCCAAATCTTGCAAAGATGTCATAACCTATAATCAAGAAACTACTATTTTTATATATATATATTTTATTTATTTGTTCATGAGAGACACAGAGAGAAAGGCAGAGACACAGGTAGAGGGAGAAGCAGGCTCCATGCAGGGAGCCTGATGTAGGACTTGATCCCAGGACTCCAGGATCATTACCTGAGCTGAAGGCAGACACTCAACTGCTGAGCCACCCAGGTGTCCCTCAAGCAAATACTACTAAATGAAATATTTTCTGAGCCCCTAATATTTCAATAGTTCCTGCACCACCACCCTTATGACATTTATCATATTTTACGTTTCCTTTAGGTATTTTTTTCAAATTGTGTTATCCTCAGCTCTATCATCTAGCCCTTGAGGTCTAAAAGCATATCCTTTTAAATTCATGTCCCTGTCAAGACTAATTCCCAGCACTTAATAGTTGCAGCACTGAATGAGCTGCATAAAAAAGAGGTTAATGTATATTCACTGCAGCTCCCTTTCTAATGAGCATGAAGAATGGGTTTCACTGTAATTCTGATCAATACTATAAATAGGAACAGCTACCATTTATTGAGTGTGTTCTATGTCCAAATAATTCTAAATATTTAACAAAAGAAGTAAGTTAAGAAAAACAAGTACCTAACTATTCATTAGTGCCTACCTTTTAACTTCAGTCTATATTATAGACTGAAGTTCAGCAAATACATACTTTGCTGCATAGTCGGGCAGAGGATAGAACAGGGCTTTCAAGACACAGAAATTAGATTCAAATCTCTCACTGCTGCTTTTCAAATACATTAGTCAACCTGAGGTTTCTTCCCTATGACACAGATTTATCAACATCTGACTCATAACCAACAGAGGAAATTAAAAGAAACAAAATATATGGAGAGTCCGACACACAGTAGGCACTTGGTGCATGTTCATTTAATTCAATTCCTCCCCTCTCCCCCAATCCCTCACTCCCCTCTTTTCCTCTCCCCCTCTCCACTTCTCCCCTCCCCCCTCCCACTCCCTCTTTCTCTCTTTTCTCTATCTCTCAGAATGCAAGTCTATTTTATTGGCAAACACTACAGAGCCTAAGTAGGTCCTTGTAATTTTACAGATGTGGTTTAGGAAGATTAACTTGAAGAAAAGAGAGATGTGGTTTCTGTTTACTCCAAATCTTTTTTGACTTCATTCTATTTTTTTGGAGCTAAGTCTTGTAAAGTATCTGAAGCTTTGAGGACCTCCCTGAGATAATATCCTACCACCTATCTGAAGGGACATGGACAGCTCTCTCCTGACAGCCTCAAAGTTAAGGGGCAGAATACCTCAGAGGATGGATCAGGGAAGTTTTTACTATTGCTTCTCCCATTCTGGGAGCCCTATGACCCATGTCCGTTGCTCAGAAGTACTTCAGTCATCGCCTATCACTTGCAATTTTTATCTTCTCTGCCCTTGGTAGTTACAACCACTGTGCCTTTGAGACTTCTGTTCTTCAAACTTCCCAAGTTCCCAAACTGTAGATCACTAAGAACATAGTTGGGAATTCATTTTACTAATAATGCCACTTTTAGCTGCAGCAAATGTCTGGTCTTCCTTATAGCATCACAGCAAATTTGAAAAGATTTGAAGAGAGGATGATAGGGAACACAGGACAGGGAGTGGGTGTGGTAGGATGAATAATACTCACCCCACCTCCACCTCACCCCATTCCACCCCACCCCAAATTTCTCCCCACACAAGACCACATCCTAAGTCCCAGAGCCTGAGGATATATGGCCCCACATGGCAGAAGGTCAAAGGACCCTTTGCAGATGTGATTAAGGACACTGAGATGCAGAGATCATCTTACATTATACAGGCAGACCCAACCTAATCACTATGTTTCTTGACGGTGGTCAGAGAGAAATGTGACAATGGCAGACAGGTCAGGGGGATGTAGAGCTGCTGTCTGTGAAGATGGAGGAAGGAACAGTAGCCAAAGAATGCAGATATTCTCTAGAAGCTGAAAAATGCAAGGAAACAGATGTTAGACTGAAGCCTCCAGAAAAGAATAGAGCCCTGATAATACCCTGATTTTAGCCTATGAAGACCTATCTTGGACTTCTGACCCATAGACTGTAGAATAAAAAGCGTGTGTTATGGACACCATTGTTTGTCGGTGATCTGTTATAGCAGCAATAGGAGAACAAATATGGTGTAGATGAACGGAAAAGGCATTTGTTGGAAATGAATAGCTATTCTCAGGTGATCACCTTTATCCTTTGCTCAAACTTAGAAAGATTCCCTTTAAAATCTTTGAATATGAGCCCTCTCAGAACAATGAAGATTTTTCTCCATGGTAACAGACTTCAGCAAGAACTTTTTCTTCCCCTCCATACTGCTGCATCTCTGTATATAGGCATATATTTGAGATTTTAAAAATATTTATAATAGAGAAACAGAGGTGGTATAGGCAGGCAATAAAATAAACATTCAAATCTCCATCATTCATTACCACAAATCTTTGCCAATTGCCTGCTGCATGGAAGGCATGTTACTTTGCCCTAAGGACAGAGAAAATTATACAGATAAATTAATCTTGCTTCTGCCCCAAATGCAATACCATCCACCTATGTGATACCTTGATCAACTTTTTATTTCTGAGCACTGCTTTTAGGAAGAACTAGTAAATGATCCCCAAAGTTGACCTTTTTCTATTCTATAGAGTTTTTCAGTGGCACCTGATTTTCCCAACGATGAGAAGTCCCTGGAAGGCACTAACTCACCATAGCAAAATCTGTCTTATTTCCCATCCTGCTACCAAGGCAGAGATTAGGAAGATTCAACAGAAACTAGAACAAGAAAAGAACTGGCACCAGCAGAAGTTCACAGTCCCTTGAGTCCTGGCTAATGAACAGCAAGTTGTGCATGAACAACCAATTGAACCAAAGAATAGAAGGCCTTACCCTGTTGTTGTATATGTAGAGAGGGAGGCAATAAGGACTTTATCCCTCACTGAAGAAAATTTTTTGCAGAGACATTGATGAAAATTGGCCCTTCAAGGAGCAAATGACCTGAGATTAAACCAGTATCTTGTGATACCTTGTACTTGTGGTTTGAGAACGTTCCTTAACTTTTATGAGCATTTGTCATTTTAAAGGCTTGTATAATAAATTATGGGATCACAGAACTGCTTATCAGTATTATATCATAGGGGAAAAGATTGTAAAAGCACCAAACACCTAGTGATGTGTTTGGTACAAACAATGTAAATGAAAAGTCTTTTATTCATCCTTTCGTTGGTCCAAAACCTACTTGGCATTTGCAAATACAGTGACAGTCCTTGAACATAATGATTCCCCACACCTAAGAATTGCTGACTTTCAAAATTTGAGATTTGCAAATGGAGTTACCAATCTGCCAAGATTTGCGCAAAATGCTTCAACAGAGCAATTATAAGTTAACTCTCTCTTTTGTTTCATGCTTCATTTTTAGATGTTTCATAACCAACTCCTTTGGAAAGGAAAAAACATCTAGCACATCAGCGTTTTTTAAGCACATTAGGATTGGAACAGCTGAATGACAGTATCTCCTGGAAGAGAGATTTTCTACTCACAGAACCTGAGACAAGAATCATCTGTGCCAGTTTTATGAATTAGAAAAAAAATCTCCAGTTCCTTTTCTGCCAATATTTTTCTGATACTGGAGTTCTGATTGAAACATTCAAGTTCAACGCAAGCTTTTCACTACTACTTGAAGGCAAGAGATGCCCTTTTCTTTTATATCCTTCATATTCCAATTCACAGTAAAGATGTATTTTACATCTATATATCTTTATAAATATATGTATACATATATACATACATATATACATACATATATTAGATTCCTGAAAAGCAAGAAAGTCTTTTTACAAGATAGAATTTACCATACGGTTTTTACATTAAAAACTTGCCAAAATGCATTTAACCTGCCTTTGAGAGAGCTAACCCTCTGCCAGCAATTCTCCATCCTGGTTGCAAAATGACATGACCTAGGCAAATTTTAAAAGATATCTATACCCAGAAGGGCCCTCCATTCTGCTTTCATTGGTCTGGAATGGGTCTCAGGCCACACTAGGATTTTGTTTGTTTGTTTGTTTCTCAGTTAATTTTAATGAATAGCCAAAGTTGAGAAATAAATGACCAACACCAAGGTTTAGTGGTCTGCAGCCCAGTAGTACATTAGAATCACCTGGGGAAGCTTTAAAAAAAATGCTGAGATACAAGGCACACACCAGGTCTATCAAATAAGACTGTGGGGTGGGGGAGGGGTCTGTATTTTTTAAAGCTCCCCAACAGGTGCCACCAGGGTTGAGAACCACTGCCTACACCATGCCAATGAGTAATGATTATGATGTACATTAGGCATCAAATGATCCATTATGCAGCTTTATATTCCAACTCACTGCAGCTGGGACTCATATTAGACTCCTCATCTTTGTTTCACATATGGAATTAACAAATTAATTTCAAATTCTATCATACCTTTACTAAGATGAATATTGTGTCAGTGATCAGAGAATTGCCTCTAGTGTCTCTGACATATTTGCTTTCACAATATTTTGAGAACTAAGAGTCTGCTGTGAGCAAATATTAATATCATTCCATGTGAGCAAATTTTGTCCGGAATTGGCCTTAGGCAATTCATGATTTCATGAGCATCAGGGTCTCTCACCCTTACAGATATATTACGTTTTAGGAATTTTAAACTATTCGGTTGCTTTAGGTAAATCTATACCCTTCATGCTCACCACTCTTTAGTGTCTGCCAATCCCATGAGAATCCTTTTAATATCTTGTTGGAGGGTATTTTTTTCTAAGCTCATTGCTTTTTTTCTAAGCTCAATCATGCCCAGAACATCAGAGGACTTGCAGGAAAGCTACAGCTTTTCTTGGCACCTTGGTATCACCTGTCCCTAAAGTAGAACTGTCATCATTTTTCTCAGTTTATTTCCTCAATGAGCAATGGAAGCATCACCTTAGTGTTCTTGAGTAATTTGACTTGTTAATAACTAGAGTGATCTTCAGTACTAAGAATTTTTATACATCTTCTTACGTGGTCTTTGCCTAGAAAAAATTTTATTGCCTGGTCTTTGTTGGCCCTCTTATAAATCTGTTTTGGAACAGAATCCTAAGGCATCTGGATTTGAAATGAGGCTTTGTTAGTTGTGAAATCAAATTCACAGTCCTTCTGCGGTTTTGGTGTGAGAGCTCCATCTGGAAATGGATCAGCCCTGACTGTCTCAGCATATGTCCCAGGGACAACATTCTCCCAATGATTTGAACAACTCTGTGGTTCCAAATTCAGCAATTTTCTCCCTTCTTGCTGTTATATATCTATCTATGAACATCCAAACTTCAGGAGGCTCAAAAGGGTGTGGAGTGATATTTACAATGAAGAAATAAAACAGCATCCTCATCAAAAAAAAAAAAAAAGTGAGGCTAAAATATTCTTCTGGTTTGTATTCTATTCAGGGTTATGGAGAGGTTTTACTTTTTTCTGAATTTGTTTATGTGAAGTTAGCTGTATTCTCACCATTTTCCTACTGATCAGCATTTTAGCATCATAGACTGACCTTCTCTGCCATTCATTGGACAGACCAAACAATGAGGGACCTTTTTAATTACAAAGCTCTGGGGCAGAATAGAGTGGCTTTCATTGTTAAGGCAGAAAGAGGGAAAAAATGGGTTTTCTCTAGGTTTGACACCCCTCCCCCCCCAAAAAAAAAACAGTACAAAGATTTCTATTACCTCAGTATGTCACACAATTCAGAAGGCCACTGTTCCCTGAGTGGGGAAGAAATACACTTACTGCTTCCTCTGCATTTCATGTGAGCCACTGCAAAGGTCTAGGTATGATCCTCAGAGATTAGTCTTCAATTTCTCTTGCAACAGAAATACAGTTGTCAATGCCAATTTCTGGACCATTCCCATGACGCCACAGGTGGAAATATAATGATTAAAGCAGGATAAATAGAAATGAAAGAGCCAACCACCGTTACCTGGGTTAATATTCAACATGGAAGATTTTCACAATATTAGAGATAGAGTTTCCTTCATGCCTCCCCTTATCCTGATCTCTTATCAGTCTTATATATTCTGTTTTCAAAGGGAATCACCTGCTGCTAAAGCTTTCAGACTGTTCTAATTCTGGAATCCTACCTTCAGATGACTGAAGATCCTCTAAGATGAACAGAAGTTAAGGAAGAGATCCTAAGGCCATAATGCCAGTAAGATAACACTTATTGGAAATCCAGGGCTTCCATTTGAAAGAATGACCAAAAGGCCATTTCAGGGTCCATGAATCTCAAATATCAACGCCCATAAGCATCACCTTGGACACTTGACAGAAATGCAGACTCTCATCTCCCCCTCACTTTTTGTTGTTGTTGTTGTTGTTGTTGTTGTTGTTGTTGTTGTTATTCAGAAGGCCTGGGTTCAGACCTGGGGTGAGGGAACCTGATTATTACTGCACATGACTCTGACATAATTGGTCTGTGGAAGATACACTGAGCGTTGCTAACTTACTATAAGAGGCTTAGAAATACAGCAATAATTTTTTAGATGTTTCTTCAAAGGTGAGTTTTAAGGTATATCTGTTATCTGTACTCTTAGCTTATTTTAGATACCAGGTAACCCTGAGACTCTTTGAAACCTGAAGGGCATCTGGAGTTTTTTTCTATTATTGTGTGTCTCTGTACGTGAACTGACAAGGATTAGATATTGGTGACACATCCATTCAGTCAGTAAATAATAGTTAAACTCTTGCTTAGCTGTGAGAATTGCACTAGGTACTGGCACAAAGACAAATAAAATGCAGTCCCTGCCCTTGATGAGTTCAGTTTCACAGAGGAACGGTAATATGAATTAATTAAAGTGATGTGAAAAAGTGTTATCAATGCATTTTGGGCAATGCAATTTACTCTGCAAGGGGAAATTTAACAGAGATGATAGAAGCTGAGCTTTGCTTCAGACTATTGCTAGAAAATTGCAAGGCATGGAAGAGAAGAACATTTTGAGAAATAGGAAAAAATCACATGCAAAATTAAAGAGTTAAGAAATAGCCTTTTAGGAGTGGCTCAATTGGCTAAGCATCTAACTCTTGATTTCAGCTCAGGTCATGATCTCAGGGTTGTGAGATTGAGCCTTACATTGGGCTCACCACTGGGCATGGAGACTGCCTGCTTAAAATTCTCTCATCCCTCCCCCCAAAAAAAAATTCTCTCTCCCTTTCCCTCTGCCCCTTCCCACCTGTTCCTATGCACTCTCTCTCTCTTAAAAAATAACAAAAACAACAACAACAACAACAACAAAAAACCTTTATAGTCTAGACATATTAGGAAGGTCAAAGACTTTGGAAAAAAGCATGAATAGTGGGAAGTGGCAGGAAATAAGGTGGACAGGAGATATCCTTGATACCATATTATAAAGAGCATTATATGGCAAAATCAGAACCTTGAGTTCAATCATGTATGACATAGAACATTACTGAGACAAAATAAAGAATGACCGAATAATGGAAGGAACAGTCCATATTTACAGATTAGGAGGCACAATGTTTTGTTTTTTTTTTTCACAATGGTTTTTAAATAATCATTCTTCCTAAATTTAACTATAAAGGCAAAGCAATCAAAATTGAAAGCCACAAAGTTTTAAAATCTCAGTAAGCCTATTTTAATATTTGTGTACAAATGCTAAAATCCAAGAATAACCAATATAAGTTTGAAGAAGCAGAGAAAATAGAGGTCTTACTCAAGATTTATTATAAAGTTGTAATAACTCATGGTGTGGTATTATCATAAAGATAACTAAATAGACCAATAAAATAGAATAGAAATTTTAGAAACAAATCCACAATTACAATATCACTTGATTTATAAAAAACACACCACTATACCACAGTGTGGAAAAGGTGGTCTTCTCAATAAATGGTACCAGGCCAACTGAATATCTGTATAGAAAAATGTAAATTTTACCCATAACTCATCCCTTGAATAAAAATTAATTCCAGATGGTCCTTAGATCAAAAAGTTAAAGATAAAATAATAAACATTCTACAAAACAACATCTTGTAAGCAGAGATTTTTTTTGCAAAACATAACCAAAACCTTGATAAATTGCAACACATTATAATTAAAAACCTACATTTACCAAAAGACCCTGTTATATGAATGATAAGACAGGCCACAGAGTAGAAAATGCTTGCTACATATATATCTGACAAAGGAATCATGTACCAAATACATAAAGAATTTCTATAAAAAACTAAGCAATAGCAAACAACCAAGTTTTTAAAAATGTTTAAGATGTTTCAACAGATATCCAAATTGTCAATAAGTATATGAAAATGTGGCCAATCTCCCTATTCAGTAAAAATTAAAGCCATAATAAATACAATTATATGCTCACTAAATGGCTAAGATTGAAGATACTAACAATACTAAGTGATACAAGATTTGGATAACATACTGGATCATATACTGCTGGAAATACAAATTGGTATAACCATTCAGGAAGTGTTTGGTAATATTTATAAAGACAAACGGTCCTACAATCTATTAATTGCATTCCTAAGGAATATACTCAACACAATTGCATCCATATTTGTACCAAAAGACATATTAAAAATGTCCATAATAGCCACTCTTTAAAATAGCCCAAAACTGAAAATTTCAAATGACAACCGACAGCAGATTGGATAAGTAAATTGTGATATATCCAGACAAAGGAATATCATACAACAATGAGAATAAGCAAATTACTGTTATATACAACAATATAAACAAATGTCAACTTTATAGTTGAGCAACAGAAGAAAGATACAAAAGTATATCATATTATAATTCCATTTAGATAAAGTTCAAAATACTCAAAATTAATTGATCATATAGAAATCCTGTAAGTGGTTACTTTTGAGTAGGGAGCATGAAAGAGTTTTGGGATTCCTAGAATTTTTTTTTCACATGTGGTGGCTACTCAAATGGGTTCACTGTTTGAAAATTTATTGAATTGAACATTGCACACTTCTGTATTTATGCTATAATTTAATATAAATTTTAACTTTAAACATTTTCACAGGAATTCAATTAAAATGGAGTACTATGCTATTTTCCAAAATGGGCCATAGCCTTTTCTAGGATTACATTGAAAGAAAACATTTTTCTGGACTCTTGTTTCCTCTTGGACAGCATTTTTAATAACAAATAACAAAGCCGTTTGCCTTAAAACAGAAAGAAGAGATGATTGTGTAAATGCAGGAAACAGACAAGGAGAGTCTAAATTGTGTGGAAATACAGACACTAGGCAGAAAAGAAGCAATGTAACACAGGAGGAAATCATAGGACTTGAAATTATCTCTAGGATGAGGGAAATGGAAGATAAAAATGACCCTAAGGTTTCTAGCTTGATATATTTGAATGATTATGTAGTTGAATATAATGAACCTCCTTTTTTATTTGAATATGTTTGTTTGGAGGTTTAGAGGATTATCTAAATGGATACAGTTTTGGGATCCCTGGGTGGCGCAGCGGTTTGGCGCCTGCCTTTGGACCAGGGCGCGATCCTGGAGACCCGGGATCGAGTCCCACGTCGGGCTCCCGGTGCATGGGGCCTGCTTCTCCCTCTGCCTGTGTCTCTGCCTCTCTATCTCTCTCTCTCTCTCTGTGACTATCATAAATAAATAAAATAAAATAAAATAAATGGATACAGTTTTATGTAATTGAAAATATGGGTCTGAAATAGTAAAAAGGTCAAGAGTAGAAATGGAATGGCTCTCTTCCAATGCATGTGTGTTCAAGATTTTGTTTATTTACTTATTTTTAGAGAGAGGGACAGAGCAGGGGGAAGGGCAGAGGCGAAGGGAGAGAGAGAAAGAGAATCTCAAGCAGACTACAAGTTGAACACTGAGCCCAATGAGGGGCATGATCCCACAATCCTGACATGATGACCTGAGCCTAAACTGAGAATCAGGTGCTCAACTGACTGAGACACCCAAGGTGCCCCTCTTCTAATGTATGTGTTATGTTTCAAATTTCTGTCTTATGAGTAAATCCCTTAGAATAGATGCAATGCCTCAATCCTGAGCAAAGATGTAATGAAGGGAAGGGAGAAAGAATAGCAGAAGTTGGGAGCATGATTCAGGAGGAGGTTTCAAGCAAGGAGCCCATTTGCTATTTAACTGTTTTTAAGCATCCCTGATGTATGTAGCTACACACCCAGAATGACTTAAGTCATTCTTTTACTCTTCATCCATAATTCTTACACTCTTCATTCTCCTTTAATATCTATTTTTTAAGTATAAGAATGATTTCAGATGCATCAGAAATAGTAGCTGGTATTCCACAAAACTTCATTTGTCACGCAGGTCTGAGCATAGTATTACCAGAAAACAATATTAGATTGTTATTATGACAGTTATTTCAGAAATACCTTACAACTAAAATAAAACGGATGTTGACATATCATGTCTGTAGCCTCCCAAGTGAATTGCAGACGTCTGAATCAGATATTCATAATAATCTCTGTAAAATTACTTTTGAGGAGACCCGCAGTTTTAAATCAACATGGAACATGAAATATTCCCAGGTTTGTATAAGATCAAAAAAATACTTATAAAATTATCCCAGTTGTTAAAAATATTATAGTTTTCTTCTGAAGTCTAGTCATCCATCATAGTTTAATGGAGCTCACAAACTATCTGCCGAATCTATACTAACAATACCCACTTAGGAGAGAAACACATTCTACATCCCTGTTTGTAAATTCATCGTTCCAGCAATCTATTGTTATGTAACAGATTACCCACAAAATTTAGTGGCTTAAAACAATCCCCATTTTATTAGATCTCACAGTTTTGGGCATCAGGAATGCTGACAGCACTGAGCTGGCAAATCTTCTTCTCCATGTGGCATTGATGGAGGTTACTAATGGTATTCAGCTGGCGGATGGACTGGGCAGAGGGTTGGAGAGAGATTTCTCTCACAGGTTTTCAGTCTTGGTAGTGATGACTGGAAGGCTGGGCTCAATTGTGACTCACTGGAGTACCTGCAAGTGACTTCCCTAACATGGTGGTCTGTGGTAGTCAGACCAGTGTAATGTCTCAGGGTTCCTGGAGACAGTGTGCTAACACAGAGGAAGTAGATGTGGCTAGTTTCTTAAGCCTCAGCCTAAAAAAGGGCATGACATTACTTCTGCTGTCATCACTTTGTCAAGCAGCCACAAACGCTACTCAGGTCAAGGAGAGGAAGCATAGACCTCTAATTCTTGAGGGGAGAAGTGTCAAACATTCTGAGGTTTTCATTTAATCCTTGTAATAATAATCCATGTAATAATAATACATCATTTATGATGCTGCATATTAAATATTTGTGTGTACCAACTTAGGCCCCAAATAAAATAAAAGCAAATCTGAAAATAGTTAAATTTCATGAGGTGTATTAATGTTCCTTCAAAATAGTAGATGATTGTATCTAGATGTGGACCAAGTCGCACCTGGAATTAAAATTTGAGAATAAAAATGAAATAGAAGTTTCTAGATACTTGTAGATGGCATAAAAATAAGTGACTGGGAAGAGCAGAGAGAGACTAGAAATAAACTCAATTATTTTTGATGACTTGATGTGCTGATAACCAATTTGGCCTCTTCCACTTAGAAAAACAAACATGATTCTTGATCTTTCTCTACTAATCATTGAAAAATATGCATTCACAATTTTTTTACATGTGTAATTTCCTGTGTATTTGGCTTTAATGCTTAAGTATTCTGGAAAGGAAACTCACTGCAATCGCATCCCTCCTATATGCTTAGCCTGCGTCAAGCACGCTTAACCTTCAGAACCAATCTTTTAATTGAGCATCACAGTCCTCATTGTATAGATGAGGAGACTGAGATTCAAAAAAGTATATATGTGGGGATCCCTGGGTGGCGCAGCGGTTTGGCGCCTGCCTTTGGCCCAGGGCGCGATCCTGGAGACCCGGGATCGAATCCCACGTCGGGCTCCCAGTGTATGGAGCCTGCTTCTCCCTCTGCCTGTGTCTCTGCCTCTCTCTCTCTCTCTGTGTGACTATCATAAAAAAAAAAAGTATATATGTATTATACATATGCATAAGTATAATACAATACTTGTATGTAATATATAATATGTCTGTATGCATTATACATGTATATTCATAATGTATATATGTGTATATTTATTATTATACACATTGTATACATATATGCATAGATACTTATTGAGTTATAATATATATCTTTTTATATATGTATATATAAAAATAATATATATAATATATATCCTTATATATGTATATTTAAGGGCATTTTAAAAATTAGTCACCCTCCTTCTGTTTCTTAGAATAGAAATGATTATTATGTAGTCTCTTGGATGTGTCATCTCACTCTGCCTAGTGTAGCATGCCAAAATAGCTTTTAAATTATGAAATACGTTTTCACATACATTACAGGTAAAATTTCTGGCTATCTCTTTTCTTCAAGCACAACAAAAATTGAATGAATATTAATTACTATCAGCAGCTTTTGATGTCAATACAACACAATGTAGTTCCAACCTGAGGTTTCACAAATAAATCTGTGCCATGGCACAGTTTGAGTTGCAATACTCTCTTTTCTTCAGATGATCAGCTCTGCTAAGCTGACAGCTGAGAGAAGCAGAGAAGATCACCATGACGTGATTGGCCAGGTCAAGACTAGTGTTGGCACGACACACAGGCCTGGTTTTCAATCATCTTAATAGCACTGTACAGAGCCAGAGCACAAAGAACCTGATTGGTATTTGTCTGATACTGATTAGAGATATTTGTGCAAGACCTTCGGTGACATTGTTTCTAAGGAGAAGTGACCTACCTAAAAGTAGCAGGTCGGGGGGTTCCAGATTCAGACACATTTTGATATATTGGGCAAGAATGTCATCTTGTATTCTACTTAAAGCATTTCACGGGCCCCATGATACCCCGAGGATTAAGTCCAAATTCCCTTCTCGGTATCCTAAGCACCTGGTCGGCACCTGCCTCTTCTGCAGCCCCATCCCTCACCAGTCTCCACACCCTTCCTCTGTGGCATGCTGTACCACAGCTGAAATGAAATTTCTCAGATATATTTGAGTGAGAAATTTTCACTTGCTTCTCACTGCAGGTATTCCCATTTAGTTGGGCAACTTGGGTGGTTCCTGGGAAGCCCAAAATAGCAAGTAGGTGTAAAGATGCCACAGACAGTGTTGAATCATATATAATGTATGCACAAGATTAGCCCCAGGCCTCAAGGTGATGGGTAGAAATAGTTACTACCCACTATACGGCCTGTGAGGGAGACTCTAGCCCCTACCTGAGTCCAGCCAGAAGAAGCTAGAGAAAGGAAGAGAACAGCAGTGCAGACACTATCCAGGAGATCCTACTGAAACCTTTGAGAGAAGGGAGTTGGGCATGAAGTAGGCATTTGATTAGGCTGCTGCCATAGCATGTGAGTTAGTCTGTATCTTCCCTTACTTCTGATTCTAAGACAACATTGTTCGAGCCTATAGAACACCTCTGAGAAGTCTCAGATCAGGAGGGATATTTTGGGGTAAAAGGTGTGTGTGTGCTTCTTGGGTAGGAGATGTCATGATCATACATCCTAAAACCATGAGATTCACCCCATAATATTGTCTGTATATGGTGAACCAGGTGTATCTATAAGGCTAGACGCTGCCTGCCCTGTATGAGAATCTAAACTAAACTATTGAAGTAAGATCTTGAATCAAAACAATTTAATTGAAACTGGTACATTCAGAAATACCTTACAACTAAAATAAAGCCACACCTGGGTGGCTCAGTTAGTTAACCATCTGCCCTCAGCCCGGGTCATGATCTCAGTGTCCTGGGATCGAGCCCTGCATCGGGCTCCCTGTTTAGCGGTGAGTCTGCTTCTCCCTCTCCCTCTGCCTGCTGCTTTCCCCTGCTTGTGCTCTCTTGCCCTCTATCCAGTAAATAAATAAAATCGTAAGAAAAAAAAAAACTGATACATCAGAGATGGCAAGCATGTCTCAAATGGGGGGAGAAAAAGGTAAATGATTTTCAACTCTGTAATTCAGGGGAGGATAAAGAAATGTTACCATCATTCACCAATACGTGATTAGATAGTTCTGTCCTTGAGAAAAATTGTTTATCTTTGTGAGCTGTTTTTATTTTATAAGTGACTACATTATAAAAGCAGAGCGTCCCACTTGGAGAGATGAAATACTGGACTGACATTTATGGGCTCACCTGATCTGCACACACTGGGCTTTTGGGGGTCTGAGAGGACCATATATAGAAGGAAAAATTAATATACAGACAGCCTAGGCCTGAGGGCTGCTAGACTCTTCAAGAGCCACAAGAAAGCCACGAGGGTTAGACATCTTCTAGAACAAGGGAGATGGGGGTTCTTAAGGAAAGTGCTAAGGTTATCAGATGGGGAAATTTGATAGAGAACTGCCTGCAGATAGTGGAATACCAGAAGAAAGACAGAAAACGTATCAGTGAACAAAGCATCTAAGAAGAAAATCCTGTCTATAAAGGCTTTAATTGGTAAGAGCTTTTCTCTCTCAGGCCCAAGCAATGTCTAGTTAGCCAGACCTTCAATCTTCAGAGCTTCTGGAGAGAAGTGGACTAGACATCATTGGCTGCTTTGGGTAGATTATTATGTAAGACCACTCCAGGTTATTGGCAAAGAAAAAAGTATCCGCTACTCAGGAAGCAATGCAGAAGACCCCATAATTAGACTGAACTCTTTAATTCTAGCATGTGGGTTAGGAAAAGTCACTCCTTGAGATCAAAGATTTCAGTTTTTAATGAAGAAAGGGGGCTTATTTTTAGTACTAAACTTAGTCCTCCTTGGGGAAACCACGTTTATTTTCTAAATTAATATTCATTTAAATGAATGTAACAAATCAAAGCTTGAAATTGCCTCGTCATCTACAACACTATCCAGAATCGTCAGTTGTGAGGTCTTGGTTTTCCTTTGTGCTATAGGCCTTACCATTATCATCATCATTATTATTATTAATCTAAGAAATAAATGAAATGAGAAATCTAACAAATAAATATCAAATGAGATGATATTTAAGAGTATCAGTAACTCAGTACCCTAGAAATCCCTGGACCACCCCCTCTCTAGCAAAAGGACCCTACAAATATAAGTGAGCTTTAATACATTTTTTTTCAGAAAATTGGATCAGTGAGCTCAGTGTAGAGGTATGAATTATTTGATAAAGGTAATGGCCATCACCCAAACTGAAGAAACAGTCACCAAATAGAAGAAGAGGAAGAAAAAGGAGAAACAAGGAATGAAGAAGTTCTCTGAAGAATTATGAGCTTCACTTCTTCCATCACTGTAGAAATGTTCCAAGGGCTGTAAAAATCCACAGATAAGAATAAAATTTTGCTTTATTACTCATTTCAGTTGGATAGAAGCCAAGCTTGGACTGAGAAACAGAAAATATTTCCATGTACGGAGAGCTGCCTCCTGAGAGCATCAGTAAAGAAAGGATGGATTCGGACCCCGGCATCTCGACTTTGGACTCCTTGTTATTCTAAAACCATCTTAGTTTATTTTGCCAACAGAGAAGTTTTCATTCTAGTCTCCCTAAAAGTAGGCCCTATGACAATGATTCAGGGCTCTAGTGGGTCGAATGATATCCCCTTAAAAGATAGGTCCATCCAGAACCTATGAATGTGACCTTATTTAGAAAAAGGACTCTTACAAATGTAAGTCTAGGCTCTTGAAATGAGATCATCCTGGATGAGAGTGGGCCTGAAATCCGATGACAAATGCTCTTAAAAGGGAGAGACGGAATGTTTTCTCCAGAAGAGAAGGTAACGTGATGACAGAGGGAAAGATCAGAATTATCCTGCCACCATCCCTGTAATACCCGGAGGCCCCCAAAAACCCAAGAGGTAAGCAAGGGTTCCCTGAATAGAAGGCTCCCCTAAAGTTGTTGGAGGCAGTATGGCCATATCAACACCTTCATTTCAGACTTCTGGACTCCAGAACTATGGGCGAATGAATTTCTGTTCTGATGATTTTTATAGCAGCTGCAGAAAACTTCAGTGATGTCCAGGTAGTTTACTTGGGCCATAAAAGAAAATATGACTGGGGATCCGGGAGAGGGAGAAGCCAGTCAAAAAAAAAAAAAAAAAAAAAAAAAAGACTGTTTAGGTATCAGTGTGAGCAACTGGAGCTTAATATTGTCGGGAGAGCCTGAGACCCTGCACAAAACCCATGCCTCAGAGCTCGTGGATCAGGGGAAACGGAGGGGGTCCTGGTATATCTACTCCAACTAGCTATTGACTGAGGGTTACTCTCAGAGGGCATTAGTCCCCCCAGTGCTTCCAGCTCCCATCTGAAAGACAAAGTCCGCACCAGATGCCAAAGAATGATCCCAAGCCAAGAAGTTGTAAGTCCTGTTAGCTGGAGGTCTGGCCACTACGTTCCTATCCTAACTAGACTATCTTGGGGAAGGTCTGGTGAAGCCAGGCAGAGATCAAGAAAGAGAAAGAGAAGAGAAAGAGAAAGAGAAAGAGAAAGAGAAAGAGAAAGAGAAAGAGAAAGAGAAAGAGAAAGAGAAAGAGAAAGAGAAAGAGATAGAGAAGAGAAAGAGAAAGAGAAAGAGAAAGAGTCTTCCTTTTTATTATGCTCACCCCTCCCTGCAGAGAACACAGCAGGGCATTCAGAGCTACTCACAAGGCAGATGGGAGAAGTGGACAACCACCTTCATGGTGGTTTCCGGGGAGTGGGGGGAGGAAATGGGCCAGGCAGGATGAAGAGCTCAGGATCGGCTATCTCTAGCTGTCTGCTACCTGGCCCTCAGGTGGTGATTAGGGCAGGTGGAATGGAGCCCCAGATGCAAGAGCCCAGTCAAGGAGGCACTTAGGAGAGGGGGCTTAATTGGCAGGACCAGAAAAGGAACTGACCGGCTTCCAACCAGGACCTCATAACTGGGTGAAGATAACATTAAAAAAAAACGTATTAGAGGTAAGGACTAGAAGGTGTGGGTAAAATGCCAACAAGACCATCATCACAAGAGAATCTCATCTGAGCATCCTGCAATAAACATGAGATCCAAATTTCAGTTACAAATTACTCGAAGCCCAAAGAAGCACTTGTACTTGGCCATTCATTCAGAGTCCCCTCAAATAGGAACTTGGGAAATTGGTAAATATTATTCCTTTTTGTCTTTTGTCCCCTTATCAAACTTTGAAAGAAATCTTTCTTTATAGATTCATTTTTTCAGTCCACGAATGTGTAACTAGAGTTAACTCTATGCTGAGGACCCACTGCTGAGGATGCCATGGGCAGAGCAGACAGGGGAGGATTTCCTCCTAGCACTTGGCATATTTCACAATGCAGGAGGGAGATGACCACGGGCAACTAAGTAACGATAGATGGCATGGCACATGATAATTCTTTGGTGATTTAAAGGTCTTTCCATATGGTATAATAAGAGCAGCACATTAAATGATGGGGAAAAGCATATTTCTTTTTTAAAATATTTTTTATTTATTTATTCATGAAAGACACAGAGAGAGGCAGAGACATAGGCAGGGGGAGAAGCAGACTCCCTGTGGGGAACCTGATGTAGATCCCCGGACCCTGGAATCACAACCTGAGCCAAAGGCAGACGCTCAACTACTGAGTCACCCATGTCTCCAGAAAAAGCATATTTCAACGTCAAATCACAAAGTCAGAACTTCCAAGACCTCTCAATCCACCAGGGTTTAGGCAAGTCCCACCTGACACCTGTCTTTAGAAACCTGCTGCATTCTACATGCCTCTACAAAGCCCATGTCTCAGAGAAGGTTATATAGCTTTAAACCCAGAGAGCAGAGGTAACAGATCCCATTTTAAATGGCTGCTAAGAGACCATTCTATATAAATTAATTAGTCAACATAACTCTCGTTTCAAAGGGTTAGGAAGGTCTCTCATCAGAGAAGGAAGGTTACTCCCTGTGATTGGGAAAAGACCATCCTAGGGTTTTTCCATGCACACCAGTACCATCATACCACAGAACATTTCTTCTTCTTTTTGTCTAGAGGCTTTCTTTTCTCCTCATCCTTTATTGTTTCCCATAGTTTAATTTATTCCTTCTTGGATTTTTTTTCTGTTTCTCTTTTTGGAAAAGAGGAAGGGGAATAGCTGAGTAATGCAGAAGGGTGAGCAGGTCTTCTTATCTTTTGAGAGGCAAGCTAAAGACAGGCATGTCTTTCCCACTAGAGGACCAACAGGCTGAAGGGACACAGTGTGTAAGAGTTTTCAACATTAACTTAAAAATGCCTGAAAAATGTGACTGGAGCCACACACCAGCCCAGGAAAGTTTCATCAGAGACTCCAAGATTAAAGATGATTTCTACAAAATCTCTGTGGAAAACAAGGGTTAGTTTAGAGAGCTAAATATATCTGCTGATATTTTTTAAGTATTGCTCTAATTCATTTTGATTTTATAAAGAGTCTAAAATGATGTTTAGATATCTTCATTTTTTTTCATAAGAAAACACATAACTTATTAGAAAATCAGGTAAAACTTTGACTGAGATGACTCATAGGAAGTCTAGCTATTGAGGGCAAAAAGACCAGGATAACATAATTGTTCATCTGATGACAGGTTAATTGAATTTCATGAATAATTATGAGAAAGAAAAAAAAAGCTTCTAGTATTCAAGTCTTGTAAACATTGCAGACATTAAAAGAAAAGCAAGGGAAAGGTAGGAAAAAAAAGTAAAGCCAATTTGTGCTCCCTCCCAAATGTATATTCTAATGCTGCCACATTGCTACGTGAGAAGAAATGACTGTATTTCTAAAAGTAAATGCAGGCAAGGCATTTTTACTCTCCGTATATTTTCTTCATAAACTAACTCAAAAATAAAAGAGGATGAGCGAGCATAGTCCTTTTCTAATTAAATATCAGGAAGATATGGTTCTTTTTATCCTTCCTTAAAGCTAATTCTCGGACGAGATGGAAAAGAGAGGGAAGATTTCCTAATATGTCAAGTGAAGTTCAATCTATTCAGTCATAAGGCAAGACTTGCAAACTCCAAATTCAAGTCAGTTTTGCACTTCAGATCTCTATTTTGTTTCTTTAATAAAGAATGGGTAAACATCATCTTCATGTCCTTCTCTCCTGCTGTCTACAAAATTCACCCTCACTCTCCTGACATGGTTTTGGTAATTTAATAGAGAGGTAGTCCGATGGGATCCCGAGAACAAGGCAGGGGAGACAACTGGACTGTTTCCTTCCCTCTATGCCAGTAATTACTGAAGGAAGGGAAGAAGCTAGCACTTAAGAGAGTTATTCTTCAAAAGAGTGAAGGATGCCCACTCACTGCTATTCAAAATGTATCTAATCAGGTACAAAATCAGGTTATGTGTACTTGTCTTAGGTTCAAAGGTTAGACTTTCACTCATTAAGATGCAGTCTAGAACATTAGCATGTGTAGTGAGACTTCTGAAACCAAAGGATAATATTGGGTATTTTCCTAGAACAAACTGGCACTAGATATTGGGAAAAAACATACATGAGCATTGTTGTCAGATTAATAACACAGTGCTGTGATGTTCCCACTCTACCTGGTTCTTTCTACTGGCTTTTGTGAAACTGGATGTTTACAAGTACAAACACTGGACTCCTGGCTTGTATTTTCAAGTGTATTTACCTTAATTCCAGTTCAATGGGTGATATCTCTGAAACTATTGACTATTGTCCTGGCCTATGCCAGAAGCGTCTCTGGTACTTAAGAAGAATAAATTAATGTCTAAAAAATAAAACCAAAAAGGTAGGAGGAGACCAAAGTAATAAGACTCTTCCCATCACTAAACTTTGCCGTGAACTTGGCTTGGTACCAGGTACATTTCTTGGTTTCTTCCTTTCCAAACTTTTTAGTCAATGGAGACCATTGTAAATTGCTGTTAAGTCACTGGATGAGTTCACCTGGAGGAAGGGTAGGTACTTTCCTACTCCAACCCTCAGGCCTTCCCTTCTCACTGAATTTAAGCTGCATCCACACAGGTGTGGGGACAGCTTGCTCCTGAACTGATGTTCATGGGTAAAAAATATATTAGGAGAGCCAGGGAAATGTTGGGCCACTAGCAGGGAGACAGGGAGACACATTTTCCTTTACTAAGTTGCCTTCCATGTACACAGAAGGTCATGTTCAGCTTTTGCTTCTCAAAGTAGAAACTCTCAGTTATTGGCTGCCTCCTTCTACTTTGTGCACGTTGCTTCCATGAGAGAACTTTGATGGTAGGGACATATGTCCATCTGCAAAATATCATAGGTCTTACAGCTTTACAGTGGAGAAAATGATTACACATTCATTTCAACAAACGAATACCCAGGGTTTAAAAAAATCCAACTGAAAATGAACAGGCATTTTTTCATTGCAAAATCGAATTTTTGCAGATGGATTATGATTATCAGACAGGTAAGAGTTCAATTTGCCCTGATCTGAAGAGAACTGTTTGCAGATACTGGCCTTCTATTTGCTTTAGACTTCAAAACCTAAGGAAAGTCCCCAGTCACCCGTGAGCAGTGAGCTATGCCTTGGCGCGGGAGGCCTGCAACACCAATTTATTAAATGCATACCTGCCTCAAAACAATCTTTTTCTAGCAGATGCTCTAATTGTGCTCTGTGTGGAGAGAGCCAGCCTGCCTTCCCAGGACGAGGGAGCTCAAACACGGGCGGTCCTTGGAGGCTGATAGATGATGGGCTCCCCCTAGGGGCAGATGAGCCTTCCAGAGGGAAGGCTCTGTGGCAGGTTGCCAGGAAACTAACCCCCTGGTGCTGCTAACAGCAAAACACAGGAGCAGAGGGTCCCCGTCACGCACTGTGCATGGGGAGGCGGTGTCATCTCTCTCTCACACACCTGGTGAGCATAGATCCTTTCTTAACTCTCTGAAACCAAGCAGTTCATCTCCATGAATCTCAGTGGAGGAACTTCACTATAACACTTTTTCCTTCTCAGAGGTGGGCTCCCCCCATTTCCTCCTATTCCCCAAGTTGGTTTGTCACTGTTGCCCTTGCAAACACAAGACGGAGCTGGCGGAGTGTGTTTGCAAGAAGCAATGGCTGAGCTCCAGTGGTCAGCACAGCAATGTGACTTAACAAGGATATTTTATCCTAATGGCTTCATACCTACAGAGCTCTTTTCCTTCTAAAAGCTCACAAAACAATTCTGGCCTTGATTTTGTCTCAGCAAGATGCCATAAGGTTTAAGAAAATAAAACTTCAAAAGAAGGCTCTAAAGAAAAATCATAGAGTACTTTTTGTGATTACTATATTTATGCAGTATTATAAGATACTGAGTTGTCAGTGTCTCTGAGCCAAATCTTCTATTATTCTGATTATCCTCTGAATAGTGTCCACGTGCTTCAGAAAATATTTCACAATTATTTTCTTTATCACCTTGGGTCTATGCTCCAGTGTCTCCTTCTTGGTGAGAACTTCCCGGATTATATATTTTAAAGTGCCATGCACGCCCCACCAGCATTCCCTCTGCCCTTATCTCACTTCACTTTCCCATAGTGCTCCCATGTTCCCACAATGCTCCTATGCACCAGGGTTCATAGGAAGCAGCACCGCCAACAATAGTATGGAATATGAATGCATTATAGGGCTAAGACCTTACATGAATGTGGGAGAAGCTGGGAAGCAAGGGAGCTGACAACAGAACTGGGAGATCAGAAGAGAGTCCTGTCCCAACCCTTCTGAAGCACGGTTGCAGACGGACAAGTAGGAGCTCCCAAGAGAATATGTCCAGCTGGAGCAGAGCACAGCAACACAGAAGAGCTGGTGGAAAAGCCAGCAGGAATCTCTTGCCTCTGCTTTGTTGGTCAACTTGAGGCTGCTGAGGCCATCAGAGCAGTAACTACTAGGGTTGGACACACAGCAGGAGAGGAGAGGAGCCAAGCAGAATCCGCTGGCTCCTCTGCATCTCTCACGGCATCGAACCATAGTGATCTTCAGATAGAATGGCTGCTGCTCAATGTCCACAATAGCCAAACTGTGGAAGGAGCCTCGGTGTCCATCGAAAGATGAATGGATATAGAAGATGTGGTTTACGTATATAATGGAATATTACTCAGCCATTAAAAACGACAAATACCCACCATGTTCTTCGACGTGGATGGAACTGGAGGGTATTATGCTGAGTGAAATAAGTCAATCAGAGAAGGACAAACAATATATGGTCTCATGCATTTGGGGAATATAAAAAATAGTGAAAAGGAATAAAGGGGAAAGGAGAAAAAACAAGTAGGAAATATCAGAAAGGGAGACAGAACATGAGAAACTCCTAACTCTGGGAAACGAACTAGGGGTGGTAGAAAGTGAGGTGGGAGGAAGGTGGGGGTGACTGGGTGATGGGCACTTGATAGGATGAGCACTGGGTGTTATTCTATATGTTGGCAAATTGAACACCAATAAAAAATAAATATATTAAAAATAAAAAAATAAAAAATAAGAATGGCTGCTGCTGCTTCACTTCTTGTTTCCCAACTTTGTATAAATTTCATTTCTGGCCAACTTTGACTGAGAACCATGCAAGGAAAGGGATTCTGGTAATGATGGTTCCACTTTAACCAACTGGACATAGTACAAAACTACCACAGTCTTTAACTTCTTTGACATACTTTAAACTTTAATTACATATTCCTTTTTTATCTCTGTATGCAAGTGCACACACACACACATGCACAATCCTCTCCTCTTATAAGATTTTATTTATTTATTTTTGAGAGAGACAAAGACAGAGAATGCACAAGTTGGGGGAGGAGCAGGGGGAGAAGGAGAAATAGGCTACCCACTGAGTAGGGAACCCAACACAAGGCTCAGTGCCAGGACCCTAGGATCATGATCTGAGCCAAAGGCAGACACTTAACCAACTGAGCTACCCAGGAACCCTGAACAATCCTATTTTTATGGGACTTAAACGTATTTGTGTCTAGAACAATGACTGACATAGTAAATATTCAATGAATAATGGTTGATTGAACTTTTTATATCTAGCCTTTGATCTATACCTGAGGTCAAAACCTGAGTCAGAATCATTCATTTATGATTGACAAAATCTAGGTTCAAGAAGTGAATAAGTGACCAGTACCAAGAAACAAAGTAAGTCACCAAGTCATCACTGGAGACCTCACAGTCTGCCGATGCATAAGATGGCCTGCTAGCATGCCACTGTCCTTTAAGAAATTGACTCAATTTACCACCAACGGTAGCCTTATTTCTGTCTTTAGGTTCAAGAAAGCTTGCAAGTGGTTCAGGGTATGAAAATAAGAGGGACTAATGTGGAGGAACCTAGTTTTGTCAGATGTTTACCCATGGAAACCCAGGAATTAAGCTGCAGGAATATGTGTTTTTAGCACATGGTGTCAATGTCTTGAGAATTCATTTGTTAAATGCCACACTTTCTCTTATGTTTCTACAGTTAGATTTTCTTTATAGTTGGCTAACCCTTAATAGACCTGAGTCCCACCCCAAAATATGTCCATCATGAAATGGTCTGGTAGCCTTATATTTTATTTTATTTATTTTATTTTTTTAATAATAAATTTATTTTTTATTGGTGTTCAATTTGCCAACATACAGAATAACACTGGTAGCCTTATATTTTAGCATTAGAAATTCCCTAGGTTGCTGCACGCACATCTGCTTTTGAGAGTCTTCTTACTCATGGAAAGGATCACACTTTGAAGCCTATCACTTAATCACTTATTTATAAGTGATACAAAAATCTAGCTAACGAAAAGCCCTAGAGAACCACGATTTGGGGTACACATTCTGATATAGGAGGCGATAGAGAGGAATAGTGACATGCAAACTGAATTTATTGCTCAGGAACTCCAGAGATTAAACAGATACACAATAATCTGGACACTAAGACCTACCCGAGAACCCCTTGATTGGGACTGAACCTTGATTCACGTATAATATGCTCCATGTTTGAGTTAGAATGGCTTTCATTGAAAATAGAGGCTGACACTACAGTGTTAGTAAACAAGGAGGCTCATTAGTTCATGTAATCGAAAGGCACAGCCTTAAGGCATGGATTGATCAGAGCTCCAAATGCATTTGTTTTGTGTTTTTCTTGTTCCTCTCTCATCCTTCAATTGTCCTCGCAAGATCGCTGCCCCTGGCGACTAAAGCTGTGTTTCCTCAGCCACATGCATCAGGAATAAAAGGTCCCTTTTCAAACACTGTTAGACAAAGTTCCAAGTATTAGGCTTAGGTGAGTACTCCTGAACTCATCCCTGTGTCCAGGGAAACATCCTAAGATCGTCTGGCTTAGGTGAAGGTTATCTGAAACTTTGTTGTGGAGAGGTAATGGGGTGGACTGCCCTGATACTCTAGGACAGGGACAGTGGGTGCTATACGAGTTTGCTAGGGCCTCCATAATGAAATACCAGAAGTGGGGTGGCTTAAACTACTGAAACTGATTTTCTCACAGTTTTGGAAGCTGGAATTCCAAGACCAAAGTGCCAGCAGGTTTGGTCTCTCCTGAAGCTTCCTTCCCTGGCTTACAGATGGCCATCTTCTCACTGCGGCCTTCATCTGGCTTCTCCCCTGTGCACATGTGTATTCTTGGCATCTCTTTGTTCAAATTTCCTCTTCTTAAAAGACACCGGTCAATTACATTAGGGGCCCCCCATATGATCTTATTTAACCTTAATTACCTTATTGATGGAACTATGTGCAAATACAGTCCTATTAGGGGTTAGGCTGCCAATGTATGGATTCGGAGACAGACACAATTTAGTCCATAACAGGTGCTAAGCATGGGGATGGTCCCTCTCAAGGAGAACCATGACAATATTGGGAAGGAAAAGAGATGTTGGAGAGTTAGCCAAAATGTCCATTACAATCTGCAAAACACCTTAAAGTCAATTTGTCCCTAATTTAAAAACAAAAAACACCGTTCGCAGAGTGTTGAGCTTCCCTAGGGCAGACTGCAGGCTAGATTTGGATCTCTTGGGCCTTATTGTTTTGTCTAAGCAAACATTTCCAAAAGTGTAGTCCAAGGAGTACTTGTCTGGTGACATGTTCTACAAAAAAAGTATATCTTGGTTCAATAAATAGTGGGAAGTCCTGCATAACATATTTATAAAGATTTTTACTTACAAATTAGCATATTTAAATGCCCCCATCCAAATCCCAGAGTTTAACACAATGTTTACCTTTATTTAGCATTGGACTTCTTTGGGGCACCTGGGTGGCTCAGTGGTTGAATGTGGGCCTTTGGCTCAGGGCATGATCCTGGGGTGGATGGGATGGAGTCTCACATCAGACTCCCTGTGAGGAGGGAGCTTCTCCCTCTATTTCTCTGCCTCTCTCTGGTGTCTAGCTTGAATAAATAAATAAAGTCTTAAAAAAAAAAAACCCACCGATTTCTTACACTCCTTGTCAGTACAGGATTTTCCCAAATATTACCTAAAAATCCCATGGGATACAGTCTAGGAAATGCAGTTCTGAGAACATGTTTCTTTTTATTGAAAGTAGGAAGAGAGAGACTGCAGGAGGGCAAACATAGCAGGTTGAGCGATGTCACAGGCATTGACATTAGTCTAATTTAGTTTTGTTTTGCTTTTCTCACAGAGGACAAAAGCCTCACGCTCTGAGAAGGGAGGCTGACCAATATCTGTGCCGCTCGCTTCACAGAAGCTGCTGGAGCCGAACACCTGAAGCATGTGGTCATTGCCTGTTGGCATTCATCGCCACCACAGGCTGGGAGGGACTGAAACAAGAACAATGAACGGTAAGGCTCAGGAATTACAGAGTGTCTGTGCCAAAACCATCGTACAACAAGAACTCCGCAAAGCAGGAAAGTGAGGATCCAGTGGCCAGAGAAAATAATCGGTGACAGCAGCGTAGAGACAAAGAAGAGGTCAGAGCCTCAATTTGCAAGGACGGCAGAGGCTCCTGTGCCAAAAGCTGAACTCCACCCCCTTGCTCATGGGACCCTCTTTCCAATTTTAAACACTTGGACACCATAAGGAGTGGATACTTCCACATATAACCCAAGACATCTGTTCAAGCAAAGTAAAAACTGAAAAACCTGAAGGTAATTTGGAGCCTTCCAAACACCTGTGAGTCAGATAACGCACACTCCTCCCCTTCTTTAAAAGCACAGATGAGCTTGAACCTTCTGGGCATTTTAGCAGTTTACCATCTGTACCGATAACCCTTTTCTGCAGTACAGAGAGTCTTCTAGGAGGATGTAAAACCCAGGAACCAAGATAAGGAAACATGTTTACACCTGCTACATCTGTTCAGTTGTTTACAGGCTCCACCTCACACTGGACTTTCTGAACAGGCACTTTTGAAATCATTCCTGTCTGCTTAAATTTCACATATGCTCCATAAAAGCAGGCAAAAAATAGGAAAACCAGCTTTAAAAGCTCCAGGGCCTGGGTTTGTGTTTCCAGGGAATACTATCTCCATTTTCCTCTTATCTTAAACAGTCATGGAATCGAAGCCATCGTTAATAAGGTTAAGTACTTCTCTAGAGGTAGGCAATGTACTCACAAAAGGCGGGAAGGAGGTGAAATCAGTTCTACCGGAAAGGAAAACCCAGAGACAAGCTAGCTGCAGTAAAGCAGTTCATAAAAGGAGAGGGTAAGAGAAAGAACAATAATAACCAAACCAGCTAGACAAAGAACACAGTCATCTGTCTTTCCTGCAGGAAGAATATAGCTCCAACCGGCTGTTTACTGTGTTGCCAGCAGAGCCAGACACGCTGGAATGCGCGGTGGAAAGACAATCAAGCCTAGGGAAAGAAACAGTGTGACCCGGACAAACCACTCTGTAACAGGGATTCCTTTACTGTGCTAAATGGCTGAGGAAAGAATAGCACAGGTGAAGGACCATAAAGAATCCAAGGGGTTTCCTATAAGACTCACATCAAAGAAAGTGAGGTGTATGCCACAGTGTGCTTTGAAAACCTTTGAAGGTGGGTTGGATGGCATAGGCCAAATCAGATAATGATTTTATAACAACATTCACTACCTCTGACCTGTTCAGAGCACTTAGACCATGACATTTGAGGACATTGACTGATACTTACACTAAAGGGACCTATTTCATATTATAAGAACCAAAGGGGTATTCATTATGAGAAGTTTTAGAGGTCCAGAGTCAACAGATGGCATGTAAGTTGGTAATGGACCCCACTCTAAGAGCAACCATAATTGTGTTAAAGCCTCTTTATGAGGCTCTATTTCTTCGCCCATCCCAAAATGGAATCGCCTCTAAAGCAGAAAGTGTTAAAGCTAGATCACCTAGCCCGGTGTGCACCCCCTCCTTCAATTTTAAAATAAAAACAACAAAGACAGAGAGGATTGGTCCAGGGTGTTAGAGACCATGGCAGAGTCTGAACGAGAAACCAGTTTTCTGCCTTTAGGTCCCAAGCTTATTCTGAGAATCCTTCTGGTTATGGTCCTAAATGGACCTAGTCTTCTCTACCCACACAAGTGACAGGTCTTTTCTCTGGAAGACTCTCAATTCCTAAAATTAACAATTCCAAAGGTTAATATTTTCTTTACATCCACTAAGAGATACATAGCTCAGGATCTATGGTATTATTTGGCCTAATAAAACTTAAAACTTGTGTTTCCCTCTTTCTCTGAAATGAAAGTTGTCCAACTAAATACAAAAAGGAAGAGGCAGCTTATCCTGTATCAGCCATCAGTATATCTGTACAAAACACTCTGTAACATGCTTTCCCGGACCCTAGAGAAAATATAGAGACATGATGCCTAATGACAACTCTTCGTATCCATATGTCTCCAAACATACTAGGATTTCAAATTTGTTATCAACCTATAATGATAATGCAGTATAGCATATACAGACCCAAGAGCAGACTTGAATTAGCTTCCCCAAAATGGTAGCACTAGAAGGTCTCCTACTTTAGGTCAATTCAACTCAGGTGGCTCTGATCCCCACTGCCAGTGCCACAGAGACCCCATGATGCATCCATGACAGAGGCAGGATAAGAACCTACATCACCCCCCTTCAAAGCTAGTACTCATTTTACCACATCTGGCTTTTTATCAACATCCTCTCCTAGTGGGTCAAGAGAGCAGCATTCTTTGGTACTGACTGCTGATCCGGGACCAGGCTTGGTCATATTCATATTATCTTTAAACTGATTTATAAAAGAACCATTTCAGCCTCGGAGGAACTGGAGAATGGAAAGGTAAAGATCAGGACCCCTGGAGTGACAGCTTCGAACAGACAACTCTTCTTGTAACTCATTAGCTGCTGCCACTACCCATGGTGGTGATACCAACATGACACTCCACATCTATACACATCTTTGCCTGTTATATGGTGGGCCACCATGTTATAATCCATTTAAGAAAGTTTACATCAGGCTGTACGTATTTGCAGTTAGACCTTCCTTTCCAAGATGTGAGTTTAAGGCTCCAAAAAGTCCAAACATCCAAGACTATCCGCTCCTCCCCCTATGATCATCCTGGCTTTGGGATGATGTCTCCGAAGAAGTCATTGTTAAAATGCAGATATCTTAATCTGGGTGGAGTAAAAAAAGATTAAGTAAATCTTGCTTTCATCTTTCCAAAACTTTGTTTTAAACACTAACAAATAAAGCTGACTTCAGCTTCTCCCATGGGCCATCCCTAACCCAACTCCATTCTGCTCACTAGAGTGAAAGGTCAAGCTTAAAGCTCCTATGGCTTATAGATTCTAACTTTCATCCTCTGATGAGGATTTTTTTACTCCAGGTCAACCACATCTCCCCATCCTTCCACAAACACTCATTCTTCTGAACACTCCTTTCTACATTCATGATGTTCTTCCTTCTTGCCCAATTGGTTCCCATCATCTCTACCTCTAAGGCTTGGCTTGACTTCTTCTGGCCACCTTACCTGTCAATAATTTTTGTTATATTCTGTATCATGCATTGGAGAATAAAACCACAATTTGTTTCTATTGTTCTTTGAAATTTCATTTTACGAGTAGGCTCCCTCTGTAGCTCCTTTCCATTTCCCCACACCCAACATACAGTAAAAGGCCTGAGTGTCTACAGGGCAATGGCCTTGAGTATTATGAGGGGGAGGAAAGAGAAACAGTGATTTCTTTAGCAGCCTTCACTAAGCACCTGTTATGAACAAACCATTTGTTATGTCCAAAAATGCTGGAGCTGGAGTAGGTTATCCGTGCGCTTTATCCTCCAAGGAACTCATTGACCACCAAAGGAGGCAGGAGAAGCCAAGGTGCCATAGCTAAGAACAATGGGACCCCCCCTGCCCCAGCCCTTCTTCTAGGCTTCCCTTCCCTGTGCAGCCACCATAGCTTTCACACTGAATTGGATTTTAGTCACTGAAATTTCTAACATGAGTGGCAATGGAAGTCCAGTGACATTATCATCCTCAGACACTTTTGCTGATGAAAACCTCGGAACTCACTTGGTACAATTTGGTGACGATGTGACTCAAGTGCTTGTTTTGTGCCAGTCATGGTGCTGGTGCTCTTGTTATAGATTTATTTGTTAAACCAAAACTGATATACTACATAGTGGCTTCATATAGTTTAGAAGATCAAACAAATAAAACAGCTCAATTAGAAATTTTTTCTTCACCCTTTATCCACTCCCAAATCTCAAAGTTGGATAATGTTTTATCTAAAAAAGAGAAGTTATGAAGAATTTTCCATTTTTCCTTCTTTTTTTTTTAAGATTTTATTTATTTATTCATGAAAGACACAGAGAGAGAGAGGCAGAGACACAGGCAGGGGGGGAAGCAGGCCCCATGCAGGGAGCCCAACGTGGGACTCCAACCCAGGTCTCTAGGATCAGGCTCTGGGCTGAAGGCAGCACTAAACTGCTGAGCCACTCAGGCTGCCCAGAATTTTCCATTTTTCTCTTTATTGTGTTAACTCTTGATATTCAGAACATCCAGCCCTTTTATTGTGAAATGGGCACCAGCTACTCATAACTTATTCTGATTGCATCTTCATAATAGGAGAGGCTTCAAGACATCGTGGAAAAAACCTGATTTTTGCTTCTCATATTGTGGATTAAAGTTTTAATCCCATAACTCAGTGAGACAGGTAGCCTCTGGGGAAATTAGGGAAAGGCATCCTCTTTCTCTGGGATGATATTACCCTTCATTAAGGTACATCATTGGGCAGCAGAACATAGAATGTGTATCAGTCCCAATTTGTTCCTTTCTTATACCAGATGCTGTTGTGCAGCACACAAACTGTATAACCATACATGGCAGCCCTGAGAACTTTCTTTGGTCATCACTTAAACTAGTTAAGGTTCAGCTTCCTAATCTGTAAAATAGGGGTAACAGATAGTGCCCTTCAAGACGGTGAGTAGTAAAGGGATAATTTACTGAAAATGATACTTGGTAGGCACACAACAAATATTTATCAAACTTTTTTATTCATTTAACTGTCTAGCTCATGCCTAAACCTGATTTTCTGAGGTTGCTTACTTTGTCTCTGATTCTCAGAACAAATATATATATTTTTTAATTCAGTTTTTCACCTATGGAATGGGATTTCTTTTTCTATTAAAATATTTTGAGACTTAATTTTGAATGCCATGGACAGCTGTAGCATACATACACAGAGACACTTCTATATACACACATCTATATAATTATACATACCCTTTAAATCAATCAAGCTGATATTAGCTAGTATTAATTGTCTCATTAAGATTCCTGTTAGCCAGAGCTAAAGTCAGGGATCCTTGAGAAATCTAATTGACTCAAGTTAATTGTAATTTTTCCTGGGGGTTTTATTATGATAACTCCTAAGTTGATTGTAATAGTCTACATTTTGCACAGTATTGAGCTTCTGGAAATGAATTCTATGTTGATGAAAGTCTTGATACTAAAGACAAAGCCTGTTGTAGTTCATTTGGATGGCTCTCCCCGGCTCCACCCCAATCTCTTCCCATTGCCAATGTTTGCTTCACATCTTTTCATTTTGTCTTTCTTTAGTTTTCTGTGGTTTATGTTTTGAATATATTTCTTACACTATCTCTTTGTTAACCAGATCTGTGTTATAAGGTTCTCATCCTCTAAAAATGTCTTGATGAGAGGTAGGGTAGCCAGGTAGAAAGGATGAATGTTCTAGAATCAGAAGGACCTAAGTACAAACTCTAGGTCTTTCATTTACTGTATAATTTTGGGAAAAATATCACTTGTGTTAATTTCTGTTTTCTCAGTTGTAGTGGTACAATAATCCTAGTGTAAAACTCAACACATACATGAAAGTAACTAATATAACAGATATAAATATGACCATTTAACATCCAGTAAGTTCTTTGGGGATATATGTATTCATACAACATTCAGTATGGATTTAATAGACTTTGAAAAAGATCTTTATGTAATAATTGTGATTTTTAATTTAATTTTGGTGAAAGCTGTCTTCTTACCTTTATTTGCTCTTTTAATGGCAAATGTGGACTTGAAAGAGTGCTCATCAAGGGGAGATCATGCAAGCTCTGTCTCTTAGCCAAGTGACATTAAACAAACCATTTACTGTCCTGAATGTGTTTCCTTACTTGTGAAACTTGTGAAATCAGAGTCAGAAAAGATCATCTCTATGGTATGAAAACTCTGAAAACTCTCATTGTAATTTTTCTTTACTGGGATAAAATACTAATTGGTCCTAATGATAAGGTGTTCAAATTGAGCTATGTTACAGCTTGTCCACAAATTCAATTTGATAACACATATTTAGAAAAAAAAAAACCCACTCCAATTACACCAATAAGCATCTTTAGTTATTCCTGATTTGGGGTTGGTTACTCAGTATTTTCTGCTTAGGCTGCTATGTATGTGTCTGATGCATACAGGTATCATTTCAAGGGCTGTCAACACGATAACTGCCCAATGGATATGTAATATTCCACAGCCAGAGCCCAGAGAAAATCCTTAGTGATAGATATTCCACAAACACAGTGAGGAGTATGCCTATTTTAATTTTTACTCATTTTTTTTTGCCAGACTCTAAATTCTGTTGTCTCACTTGATGTCTCCCTAATTTAGAAACAAACAGAAAGGAGCAGAGATAGAGTTTGTAACTATACTCTTGCCTCAATTATCAAAATTGACTTCACAAAATGGGCCAAAGTCCTCCATGCTTCTCTCTCCCCAGCTTCTCCAAAGCCTTAATATCTGAAATAATTTCATATTTCACATTCCATTTGGATAATTGTTGGATGGTAATGACGTGTCATATGTTTAATGTGTTTTCCAGATTGAAAATCATTTAAATATCTATATCTTAGGGCCAGCAATTTCCAAAGGTGATCACCCTAGTTTAATCTGTTACATTTTCCTTGTGTCTATTGCAGACAGAAGGAGACACTTGTTTGAAAATTTGGTATTAGGGATCCCTGGGTGGCGCAGCGGTTTGGCGCCCGCCTTTGGCCCAGGGCGCGATTCTGGAGACCCGGGATCGAATCCCACATCGGGCTCCCAGTGCATGGAGCCTGCTTCTCCCTCTGCCTATGTCTCTGCCTCTCTCTCTCTCTCTGTGACTATCATAAATAAATAAAATTTTTTTAAAAAAAAGAAAATTTGGTATTAAAGAGTATAAGTATTATTTTACATGTGCCATTCCTAATTTCCTAACCAAAAATGCATATGGGAGTATAGATACACATTGCATGCATGCTGTGTATGGTCTATAGTTTTTTGATTTGATACTGAAAAAAGCTACATTTATTAACATCCATGAAGATGCATAAGGCTCATGAAAATTGAGCAATTAATTGGAAAACTAGTATGCTTATCAGCGTGCTAAAAGACTGTCTGACTTCCCCATAGGTGACATGATGCAGCGAAAACATTGTGAGTGGGTGAGCAAACAGATGTCAGCTAGAATCTCAGTTTCTAATGTGGTAAATTTTGGAAAATTATTTAACCAGCTTAATTGTTTGTTCACATTCAAAATGTATAAAAAACAATGTCTCTAAGACAATTGTTAAACATGGTTAAATTCAAATGGATTGAGCAACATAAGTAGTATATGGTAGGTGCTCGATATATTAAGTGAATCCTTTTAAACCCATGCACTTATCTCTACCTTCTACTTGCTGGTATAAACTCAGCCTTAGATACATTAGCATGCCCCAATTAGAAATCATATAAAATCTCCATATGTTAATGTTATTGTGTCTTCTATATTGAAGATCTGAAGGAAAGAGAAAAACATCTTGTTAACAACCCTGCCATTTCAGGGTTTGCTCCATCAAGAAAGATGTCATAATGATTGGGGTGGATTGATTTACAGTCTGATGTTTGTTAATGCTTTTTGCCACCATCATTAAATCATGTTTGGGGAAACTAGTCATACGTTGTTTCTAATCAATGGGAAAGAGGAATAAAATGGTTTAATTATGAGAAATACAAAGTGCCCTCAGATAAGTGACTTCCATTTCATGTCACATGACTTGCCATGTACATCCATATCCCCCTGGCCCAAATAAGCGTCACATGCTCACCTAATTCCAAGTGGTCAGAGAAATGGGAATTCTATCATGTTCCCCAAAGAAGGGAACTGAAGTATCTGCAAACGATCCTAGTAAATACAGTGATTTCTGGATTTTTAGTGTGCTTAAAATTCTCAGAGGAACTTATTTAAAAGACAGCTGTGTGGTTGGACTCCACTACTAAAGACTTTCATTAAGTTTGGAGTGGAACAAATTACCAACAAATAGGTAATTTTAGAAGCCCTTCTGGTAATGCTGAGGCAAGGTGGCCCAAGGATATCCCAATGAGGACCACTTCTGTTAAAATTTGAGTTCCCAAATTATGTCTTAGAAATTTAAGGGTCATCCCAGTTAATTCACCAAATAACTGTGTCCTGATATAAATATCTACTACCACAATGGGTGTGAGGCGTCATAAACTCTGAGGCAACACAGGGAAGCAAACAAGGACTCAGTTGGACTGGGTTTGGAGAATTAGCTGCAGGGGCAGATCCTAAAGAAATAATCTGCAAGTGTTTTCAGACTTACTCATCTTTATAATCACACTATCGTGGAGGGAAAACTGGCATTATTATTATTATATTCCCCACTGCCATGCTCTACAGATGAAAAGATTAAGGTTCAGAAAGGTTATGCAATTGCCTGAAGACAGATAGTCCATGGTGGGACTGAGATTTTGTCATTTCAAAATGATATTGGTAAATGATAAAGAGAAAACCAGAAGTAAATATATTCACACGTTGAAATGTCTATAATGTACTAGTAGATATCTAGCCTGAGTTCATCCAGGGGCCATGCCTTATTTTTCATACTTATCACAGGATCCAGAACACATATGGTACTCAAGAAACACTTCTTGACTGAAGAACTATATCCTTCCTTATAATGCAAAATAGGGATAATAGACCCAGTTGGCTTTTTTACATAAAGAATGGGCAGCGAATAGTGATTGGTTTCTTTTCTTTTTCGGTAGAACTCAAACAACCAGAGAAATACTATTTTAGTAAAATGTTGATCTCTTTCCATTCTCTTTCCCCCCAGAAGTTCTCTGAAATCTGTCAATGGAGTTTGTTTACTCCAAATTACATCTTTGTTGCCTTTAAGTATTGGCATGTTTGAATGTTTACCACTCAAATTCAGCATAAAAGTGTTTTCTTTTTTAGGTAAGATCAGGCAAAGAGGTACTGAATGAATAACACTTGATTGGGAATGGTAAATAACCATGTAATTAAACTGTAAACACTGTGTGTGGTGATTTTAATGTAATTTGAGGACTTGTAAATTACATGGTCATAAAATGGCACTTGGGCTTATGCTTTACAAAAATATCCATGTTTGTATGAGATTAATTAGTGCAGTTTGCATAAAGACATTGACTAAAACACTTTCAGAACATTCTCATTTTTAAGGTTTTCTTATTTATATAAGGCCTTCTCAAGGTTTTTTGCTTTGTTTTGTTTTTTTCTTCTCTCTGTTCTTCCAGAAATTATTATTGTCCACAGATTCTGTAGCTGCAAATTGATCTGGACACAGTAAATAGTTGATAGGCTTAAGTTATGCTTATGAATAAATTTTATTTTAGTTCTTGAAATGGGTTGGTCATTTCACAAACTGATTACATGGTTACTTCTTTGGTTCAATTTATAGATGATGCCCACATGGGGCTTCTTTGCTGTTGGAGTGGTTCATGTGCATGATTCTGTAAATTGCAGACTCCATGCCCTAGGAAAATAACCATAGTAGAGTAGCCATTAGGTGCCCTTCCCCCACAATGGAAAGTTCTGCTCAGCAAGTGGCTTCTTTTGGTGTTTGTGATGGCAACTGTAGGAAACCCAAGATAACCCTTCCATCCCAGGCAGCCCTTATGCTTTTCCATCTCCAAGAAACGCTTTCACTTTGTAAATTCAGAGTCAGGCTACCAGGGTGCTATTAGGAATTCTCATAGGTTCATGTCCTGGTAAAACAGTGATAGTGATGATGATGTTGTATAATTTTTATTGATGACTATATTCCATATGCTCTGCTAAGTGCTTCATAAGCATTACCTCATTTAATCCTTACAACGATGTTAGTAAATTGATATTATTCTCTCTTTACACACGAGCAAACTGAAATGTAAAGAGCTTAAGTAACTTGTCCAAGATCCAACAGCTATGTAGTGACAGGGTTGAAGATCAACCCTGGTTTGTCTGATTCCAAAGACCTCGATCTTAACCTCTTTGTCACACTGTTTTAGTAGATTAGGGCTAACAATCCCTTGAAACCATATGTCTAGCCCAGTTCTAGGATTCTTTACATTAGATGCCTCACATCTTAAGTAGATTAATTTCTTAGCCAGAATTTGAGTTATCTAAGAGACGGGAAGTCATGGCTACTGAATTGTACAACTCACACACAGAGAGGCTAACATTCCTGATTTGGAGGATAGTTATGCAGCCAGTCTATTTGTATGTGACATAGATTTGGGCTCCTTTAGAGATATTCCAAGCTGTTGCAAGACATGTAGTTACTTACCTTCGGAAGAGATGGGAATGGCATATGAGATGGTCTAGTATATGCCACTTCCAGAAATCCAGGAAATACGGAAAGGCTTTCAATAGGAGAGGAAGGCATATGCAGTGGAGTGGTGGCTGAAACGCCTGCTCATATCATCCGGCAACATGATCCTAAATTATCATGTGGTCAAGAAACAAAAGGTAAGGAGAGGTAGGATTGGCTGCGGTCCCTGCTTTGGCATACTGAATATCTGGTCATTTCACCAAAACATTCCAGTTCTCATCATGACTACCTTGTAAGCTAATCTGAAACAGATATTAATTTCTAAATGCCTGGCTATTGATGCATTGCAAAGAAATATGACATACAGTGCCAGATTTCGATAAACAAAATTAATCATCCAACTCATTAAAGCAAACAAATAATTGAGCCTAGCCAGATATGTTTTAAAGGAAAATCAGAATTTAAGCAGGCCACAGATTTGCCATTTTCTCCATGTGTTCAGCATTTGAACATCATCTAGATGTCAGGCATCATGTTAGTTACTGAGAGCACAAACATGAATAAAATATAAACCCCAGTTTTGTCAGTAGAGAACTGCATATTGGTTCAGTAGTGACTATTACTCACATAACATATTGCATGGTCATAAATTTCAATAAATTGGGAAGAGTATATGAGCATAATTTTTTAGCACAGGTGGAGCTAATTATAGAGGGTTATTTTGACTTGGACAGCAACATTGCCTGCCCTTTCTCTGATCATCAAACTTCTGTACAAGATTCAACATACTTTCACCTCCCACATAGTGTTAGTTATTAAGTCCAGCTGCTTCCTTCTCTGTAACACACTTAAAAATATCCTTCCTTTTTAAGGCTTTACAACCACATCCTTTTCCTAGGCCCCACTGACCTCATTCTATCAAACTATAGCTGATAAAATAATATCATGGTGAGCAAAATTCCAGAGTTTTCTCCAACTTCAGAATTGTGAATATGCCGAACAAAAGTTTTGTTCTTTCCTTTTGCTTTAAAACCATGAACCTGTCACCCCCCGCCCCTGTTTTTATACTTTAAATTCTGAAGAAAACTATCACTTTTCAATATGGTATAAACACTTAGCTTCTGCTCACTGAAGCAAAATTTTCAAGTATTTGATGCTTTCTCAGATTATTGTACTCCTAGGTAAATTAAATGTCAGTGTGAGGGATAGCTTCACCCACTTCTGTAGCTGGCTTTATTCAATCCAAAGAAGTCATCAGAGAACAGCCAGCACAGCAAAGTGAGCACGATGAGGTAGGCTTTTTATCACATGCCAAAGCCTTTCCACCAGCATTAAGGCTGGTTTGCAGGCTTTCTCCCCCTGTGTGTGTCCTGTCCAACTAGAAATTCCAAAAAGAAGCCTAAAAATATACAATGGATTTCAGAAACAGGATTGAGCAAAATCCTACCTCCAGGTATTACATAGAAGAAACCACCCATTTTGGATGACACCAAGTGAAGCAAATAGCTCATTCTTTGAAAACCTTCATTCATTACACAATAAAGTTAAGTGCCACAATTTCATGGACTCTTAAAAATTAAAGAGAAGAGTGAAAGGACCAGAAATCTGGAGACCAGATGGGATATAATGAAAAAAATAGGAAAAGAAAAGTGGAATGCTCTGTTCCTTAAAATTCTCCCATGGGGCTCCCTTTCCAAATTATCATCCCTTTCCTACCATACTCCCCATCCCACCCACATAAGACTGGTTGCCAATTTGGGGAGATCCCAGCTGGTTCTCCATGAGAATCCAGGTAGGACACCTGCACATTCCAGCTAAACTGAAGTCTGAGCTCAGTTTGTACTTGTTAGCACCAGAGCCAACGCCAAGATCCCTTTGTGTGGGCAAGAACTCAGATCACATCCAGGTGTGTGTGAGATTAGCCCATCAGTAGAACATAAATAGAGCTGCTCATCAATCCTCCCCATCCTCCTCCTGCAGCCTCACACTCCCAGGCTATGTATTACAGGGACAGATATATCATCTGCAGTTTTCCGGGTTCATTTTTAGGAAACTTGGGTTTTCAGTGGAAAACGGTCTGCTTGGAGCAAAGTTCCTGGATTTGTCATTGCTACAGGCAGTTGTGTGAGGGAACACATGCTGGGAGGAAAGGGCTTCTTATTCAGAGAGGGACCCAGCCCCGCCCACCTCCCCATGAGGCTGCAAATCCTTCCCCAAGTCACTCTCCAACCCCGTCTCCTTCATGGCTCATTACTTAGGACCAGAGAGTTTGAAACTAAGTGAATTAGAAATAGGTAATGGGCCCTCCGTTGGAAATACCGTCAAAGAAAAAAAAATACTGATGAAGTAATAAGCTCTTTCGCATATTGCTTTTTCCTGAAGAAAAAAAGGAACATAAACAAGAAAATATCAGAAGTCCCTTCATTGAAAGCGAAAAACACAAAATACCCAAATTGGGGATATTTTTGGACAGAAAGAGCCTAATATTTTTAAGCCCTGGTTTGTACATCAATTGCACACATACTTTTGCATAAATTTCAGAATATTGAAGCATCTACGACTCCCCATAAAAATACTCAACTGTTAAATCCTGAAGGGTACTTCGGGTTTACCTATTCAGGCTGAAGAAGCTGACAACTAAAGCTGAAGTGACTTGTACTGGCAGGATATTCTCTTCCTACAAACACGAGCTCTTGGAACTTTGGTATGAAGAGAAATTCCAAGGTTTGGGTAGAAAGCAGCATGTATTGAAATTGACTTTGTTCAAAACACTTAGCGTAATTCAATGATCCATGAAGGAGAGCCATATCTGGGAACCGAACCAAGTTCCCCCATCAAACAAACTGGAGATGCAATCTGGTCTGTTGACACTAAAGGAATATACCACTTTTTCCACTGTGAGCAAAATTAGACCATTTTTAAAGCAAAATTAGACTCTCAGGCAGCATGATCTAGTCAGAATAGACTCAGATTCTTACCAGCTGCTCCTTGTGTTATTGCCATCCCTGGGCCAATAAGAGAGCATACTGCTGAATTTGAAATGCTCCTTGTCCGTCTCTGGACTGCTATTTTGGCCACTCTGAGGATAGATAGCTGATTTTGAAAACGCTTTACATCAAAATGAATCTCACATTAGTATGCACTTCATGTTCATAACTATGTTACCCTAAGTAGATTTTTAATATTTTATTATAATTAGTATATGTAGCTTTGTGCCCCTCTCAAAACTAAACTTTTCTTTTATTAACCCCAGCTGTTCTCTGATTCTGCAACAAAACTAACTCGCCAGGGGAAGTAATAGACTAATCAACCAGCCAATACTTATTGAGTATTTCTGCTGGTCATGCCACAGCTGTCCAAGATCAGGCCCAATGGTGCTTCTAAGCAGCTTTCTTCCGCCACTACCCCAGTGAGTTACAAGTGTGGATACATGAGCTCTATGAGACCAGATACTAGGTATTCCCAAGCGTTGGCACCTTGTAGCCACTCAGTGAATATCTGATCAATGAATGGAAGACCTGATGCCCAGTTAGAATTAATATATTAACCTCAAAGTCCCTCTAGCTCCAAACTTTGATTAGAAACAAGATGGAATATCCAGCTGTGTGACACATTCTCCTGGGCCCCATTCTGGTCCTCATTCATTCTCCCATCTTACCATTTAATGGGTGAAGGAAGATAAAATGGATTTCCTTTATTTCTGTGAGGTTATTTATCTCCCCTTATTACAGAAATCCCATACTCGCCCTTGAAGCCTTATTTTGGACTATTAGCAGCCCCCAACCTTCCATTGGCATCATGGGAACATGGATTAAGTATAAAGACTTTGAGTTGTCAGTAATCTTTACCCTAGAGTCCATAAATGGGTTTTAGGGAGTACAGGTGCTTCTGAGATCCTAAGTGCATTTTTTTTTTTTTTTTTTGGTTAACTGTGTCTTTGTTTTTTTTTTTTTTATTTTTATTTTTATTTTTTTTTTTATTGGTGTTCAATTTACTAACATACAGAATAACACCCAGTGCCCGTCACCCATTCACTCCCACCCCCTGCCCTCCTCCCCTTCTACCACCCCTAGTTCGTTTCCCAGAGTTAGCAGTCTTTACGTTCTGTGCATTTTTTTTTGCGTTTTTTGTGTTTGTTTTTTTTTCTGCAATGAGACCCACAGTTTCCACTAGATTTATACACATGACACTAAAGTCTACTGTCCTCCAAGTTATAGTGTGTGATCAACAGCAATTCTGTGCCTGAAAGACCTCTAGAACCTGTAAATGAAAATCTAAGACACTGTGTCCTGACACCCTGTGCTCTCTGTCTAGCTGGAAACAAGATTAATTTTATAAAAACTAGTTCATACACATCACTTTAAAAGGGGAGTCTTCCCCTTACCAAAAGAGTCACCAAGCTTCTCTTTACATTGTGATCTTTTAAATCTGGAATATGACCAAAATTGTAGGAAGATTTTCCAGTACACTTCTGAGAAAGCCATCTGATAAAGGGACAGTGTCTGTCTTGATCTCTGCTTGATACATAAGATGCACTTAATAATTATTTGTTGATAAAAACAAGGCATTGCTGCTTAAAAAATATTATTATTTGTTGACTGAATGAATGTGACAAAAAAGATGCATCTGCATTTCTATAATTGCTTCCAACATGCTGTAAAGATGCCATTACAAATAAAGTTTTGGGACTCGCTTTCATATTTTCTGCAAAGATATAACGTTGAAAGAAGGAGCTTGTCCACTAAATTTCACAATTCTAGAGCTGTTTGCATTATATGTGATTTTCCAAAAGCAATGGTTCTGAGTGTCTTTTAGTAATTTTGGAATAAATACACATAAAAATAGAAGACAAAAAATGAAATATGAGGAATTGTCAATGATTGAAAAAAATAGCACCACAGCAAAGCGGGGGTTTGGAAGCCATTAGAATGATATCTACCCTAACCAGTGTTGTTCTGTTGTTTAAAAATATCTAAAGTACATTGAAACTAGATTTTTAGCATTCCACTAAACTCAAGTCTAATTTTAAATGTCACAATAAAGACACAGAAGCCAGACAGCCAACATAAAGCAAGCCATGAAAACGATTAAAATTTTCAAAACCAACAGTAAAAAGTAAGAGTTATTGGACCAGAAGAAGAAAAGTGAATAGGGAATTAATAACAAATCTTCAAATACATCAAGATTCTCACTTAGAGATTGGTGCAAGCCTACCCTCTACCTCTAATAATCAGAAAAGAATAGATGAGCTAAATAGCAGGGGGAACTGAGATGAGACATACATAAGGATTAATAGACTTTGGGCTATGTCCTGAAATACCACATCACAAAGGAAATTGGACAAATTCCCATTCTAAAGCATGTAAGAAACCTAGACCCAATCTTAGCAAGACTGAATTGGTGATCTTTTGTCTCTTCCTTCATCCCAATGGATTTTTAATCTAAAAGAAACAAACAAGGAATAAAATTCTCTCTGGTAAATTTTTTTTTTTTTTACCTCATTGCTGTGTTCCTTCAGAATACATGAATACATGGCAAGAGTTGAAAGTATTTAATAAAAAAACAATCTACTGGTCACTCAAAGAGAGATCCCATATGCATTGGTAGTGAAAACCTGATTTCTTATTTCTAAAATGTGACCCAAATCGCTTATCTGGTTTTCTATGTGTATGATCGTTGCATTTCCGAGATTAGAGGTTCACTGTAGCAAAAGGCAATTAATTGAATGATGAGTCTGTGCTAATGTGCCTGCATGTGTGGACAGCAGAGATAACTTAATATGCATCTAATGTCACTATTAATTTATTTATCATCTCCTCCATTTAATTTTTGAAATACAATGATTTCTTAATGGCCAAATGCTCGAGAAAATATTTTCTAACAGTTTTATGAAAGAACAAGTTAATTATACCTAAAACTAATCAGTTAGAGTAACTTCATTCAATATACTTTTAATGTACTTTGGCCACTTAAGGACCACGTTTGCAATTGTTTCCTATATAAAGTCCATTTAAAGTCTATTTATCCATTTATTTTTAAAGATTTTATTTATTTATTTGTTTGTTTGTTTATTTATTTATCTATTATAGAGAGCACATGCAGAGGGAGAGGGAGAGAGAAAATCTCAAGCCGACTCCCCACTGAGCCTGGAGCCTGACTCAGGGCTCCATTTTATGACCCTGAGATTATGACCTGCACTGAAATCACCAGTCAGATGCTTAAGGACAAGCCACCCAAGCGCCTAATTTGTAGTCTATTTATGTTAGTCCATTTGCTACTATGACCGTACCTTGGCTTTTTCATTTAAAGTGAGGTAAGAGTTTCACAGAATGTAGCACTGAGAGCCCTTGTTATGCAAGATGTTTAAACCAGCCTCACTGTACATGTAAAACAAGCTCACCTTTAATTTCTCAAAAAAGGGAAAAAGCACATATAGTGTTCGTCAAAACTGCTATGTATGCTACTCACCAAGGAACTGTGGAGTTCGATAATCACATGACTCTGGTAGACCTTCTAAATGTAAGAAAAATTATTATGATCCATGTCTCTATCTTATGGATAGAGCAATTAGAACTGCTGCTCCTAACCAGTGTGCATATCTTCATACTTTACGTTCCTAACAGTTGTAATAGATGGGCTCACCATTCTCCTACCTCCTTCTCCTGGTCTCACAAGAGAGGGGTGGTGGGGAAGGTGTCAAAGTGCTTCTCCTCTAGCATAAGCATAGCTTCCTCTTTCAAGATCATTGCCTCCCTTGCTATTCCTGAATAAAATTATATTGTTTTTCCAATTTGGGTACCAATAAATTGTGTGACCTTTGTAACCCCAAAAGTAAATTTTTTAAAAATGCTTCTTTTTTAACTTATGTATTGTCTACTTTATGACTCTTCATTTTTTGATCTAGAGGAAGTGACTTTGGATTTAACATAATTGTATTTAACTAATACTGATTATCTAAATAGAAGCCTAGCACTGTTTTCTTTCTTCAGGAGATGAAGAAAATTGCTTAAAAAAAAAAAAAAAAAAAAAACTAGTCTCATGGAGAATTATGTTAAGTCTTAACATTTAAAAAATTAATAGTTTTTTTATCCTTTCATTTTTTACATTTTTCTATTTTATTTAAATTCAGTTAATTAACATATATCATTGGTTTCAGAGGTAGAGGTAGAGGTCAGTGATTCATCAGTCATAATATCTAGTGTTCATTCCATCACGTGCCCTCCTTAATGCACATCACCCAGTTATCCCGTCCCCCACTCTCCTCCCCTCCAGCAACCCTGTTTATTTCCTATGATTAAGAGTCTCTTATAGTTTGTCTCCCTCTCTGATTTTTGTCTCGTTTTATTTTTTCCTCTACTTAGCCATCAAAAAAAAAAAAAATGAAATCTTGCCATTTACAATGACGTGGACGGAACTAGAAGATATTATGCTAAGCAAAATAAGTCAATCAGAGAAAGACAATTATCATATGATCTCATTCATATGTGGATTTTAAGAAACAAAACAGAGGAGCATAGGAGAGGAGAGATTAGTAGCTTTTTTCTTAAAGCACTATAGATTTAGAGAAGAAAATGGAGTAAAAATTGCAGAGTTCCTATACAGCCACTTACACACAGCCCATCCCACCACCCAAGTTTTGCTGTTATTAATACCTCGCATAATTGTGGTCTGTTGTAATTGATGAACCAATATTAAGGCATTATTATTAACCAAAATCCATAGTTTCATTAGAGTTCACTTTGGGGGATGCACATTCTAGGGTTTTAACAAATATATAGTGTCATGTATCCACCATTGCTATATCAAAGTGAAGAGTTTCAATCCCCTGTATTCATCCCTTCCTCCCTCAACCCAGATCCTTGGCAACCATTGACCTCTTCACTGTCTCATCCTTAGTCTTGCTAGTCACCCCTTTTTTATTATCTGATTTTCCCATCCCCTTCACCCACTCCCCTCTTGCTATCTTCACTTACTTCCTTATTCCATTTAAATTCCTTAGCCACATCTCATCATCAGTTCCTTGCACACACCCTGCATGCCCTCATCCACGCTCACTGCATCACACTCACGTTGAGAAATGGTACCCTCTGCCCAGGCATGCTGACGTCCTGTGGTGGACCACATCCACCATTCTGATGTGAATTCATGATCATGAACCTCAGGTGAGCATCCATGCAACCACGCTAGCACAGAATATGGCCTGATCCATTCACTTGGTCACCCTCTAACTGGACTACTTCAGACCACTTCCTCATTCTCAGTCTCCCATATATCATCCTCTCTTCCCTCTCTAGGAGGGTGATGTTGCCCCTCCTTCGTTAGAGATCAGTGAAGCAACTGGAACTGCTGGACCTAACCAGCATGCCTATCTTCATATTGTATGTTCCTGCCAGTTATGATAGATGGACTCTGTTCTCCTACCTATGCTCCCTGCATTGTGCTCTAGATCCCAGCCTTCTCACCTGCTCCTAGGTGTATCAGTGCAAGGCAGCTGCACTGGCTGCCAGATGGGGCTCTTGAGAAGGGTGCAGCCAGCTGGGGGTGTGTTTGCACTGGCCAGAAGAGAGACTCTGGGTCCTCACCTACTCTACTTCCTCCTACTCTATTTTCTTTCTTCTGGAGGAGGGGGCGGAGGCGGTGGGGCAGTGGTGCGGAGGGGCTTTCCGGGGTGGGAGTGGGTGGGGCTTTGCTTTATTTCGGAGTCTTTCTTCTTCTTTCTTTTTCTTTCTTCTCCCTTCCTTCCTTCCTTCCTTCCTTCCTTCCTTCCTTTCTTTCTTTCTTTCTTTCTTTCTTTCTTTCTTTCTTTCTTTCTTTCTTTCTTCTTCTTTCTTTCTTTCCAACATAGTCCTGGATGCCTGGGTGGCTCAGTGATTGAGCATCTGCCTTTGGCTCAGAGAATGATCCTGGAGTCCTGGGATCGAGTTCTGCCTCGGACTCCCTTTAAGGAGCCTGCTTCTCCCTCTGCTTATGTCTTTGCCTCTTTCTCTATATCTTCTCAAAAATAAATAAATAAAATCTTAAAAAATTAAAAAAACAGTCCTTATCTCCTTTATATTATGTTTGCTAATTATGCATCACATTTTATCTCTACTGACTGTCTCTCCCACCAGCCTCTGACCTCCATGGGGTCAAAGATCTTTGTTTTGCTCATTGATATTCCCCAAGCTTCTAGCACAAAGCATGATACATAGTAGGTATTGAATGAATATTTGTCCGATAAAACCTAACTTTGCTCATCATATAGCAGTTCTACATGTTTCTCTATATTCTGTTTCCCTTAATTCTGCTTATCTCAAAAGAACCAGCTGCAATGGTGTCTCCCTTTCCTGCATTTTCAGAGCACTGGGGCTATATTATGTCTATTGTATCTGCATGTACCCATATATGCCAGAAAACCAAAGTGCTAGCTGACCACATAACTCTGTTTGGTGGGATGAAGACATTGCTGTGGAGTTTGACAAAGATCCATGATATAGGCCTCTGCTTTTCAGACCTAGAAATGACATTTTATCCGAGTTGATTGACCTAGAAATGCTAACTCAGGCTGGCAAAATTCATATAAGATATATCACATGTAAACTCCAGTGCTACTCGTTAACTTATAATAGGTGTACTTTCTCCAGAGCTTGTGCAAAGCCAGGTGAATTTGCTTGGCACATCGGTTGGGATTAGGTTCAGCTATAAGAAACCTAATATGGGGCAGTCTGGGTGGCTTAGTGGTTTAGCGCTGCCTTCAGCCCAGGGTGTGATCCTGGAGACCTGGGATTGAGTCCCATGTCGGGCTCCCTGTATAGAGCCTTCTTCTCCCTCTGCCTGTGTCTCTGCCTCTCTCTCTCTCTCGTCTCTCATGAATAAATAAAATATTTTTAAAAAAGAAACCTAATATGAAGGCTACACAAGATAATTTATTTTCTCTCCCACTTAAAATGTATACTGTCACAGGATAGGTAGTTCAAGTTCTGGCCAGAAGCTCTGCCCCATGAAGTCCTGGGACTCCAGCTCTTTCAACACATCCCCCCACTATCCTGGGTGGTCTGTGTTTTACTGGTCTAAGAAGTTGTTGGTCCACCCATAGCCCAGGCCACATACAGGAAGATGGGAAGGAGAACAGAGGACATGAACAGCATGCATGGCTCTGCTTTAAGGAATGTGCCTGGAAGCTGCTATATGAACATTCTCATTCACCTCCCAATGACCACCACTTAGTCACATGGTCCCATGGGGTTGCATGCACAGGAGCTGAGAAAATGTCACCTTTATTCTAGATGACCATCTGTGGCAGCAAAAAATACTGTAAATATACGGGAAAAAGAGAATGGATATTTAAAACAATTAGCAATTTCTTCTAAAACGTGTGTGTAATCTGAGGGAGGACCACCTCACCCAGGTCTTGGTGAAGGAGAAAGAAAAACACTTGCCCATGACTGATCCCATCCCTTTAGTGTCCTAAATATCAACCTCACTGTCCTCTGATCAGTGCTGGGAAACACTGCCCATGTTTATTTTCTAACTGCCTTTCTTTCTAGGTTCCTTGCAAACACCACCCTCTTCAACTCCTCTCTTTGCCAGGCTGGACACAGTACAATGGAGTAGGTTTCAACAAGTCAGTAGGGAGACACCAGGGCAGTCATACAGAGACCCCCGCACTAGGAAGGGTCACACTTGGTGTGTAATGCTCTGCAGTCATCATCTTGAAACTCTTGATAATGTTAATTTTGAATCTGTGTTTTGTAACTGAAGCCCAGTAGGACACTAAAACATGTCCCACAGCTTGAAGCCTCCCCTCATAGACAGTCCCTCCTTATGCTGCCTCCAGGAAAAAGATTCCCTGCCACCTACCTACTCTCCTGCCTCTTGGTGCCAACTTGTCTTGCTTTCCTGTTTCTGACCAGTGGCCACTGCCACTCCCATTTCCTGACACCCAGGGTCCCACCCAGATTTTTCCTCCTGGCCCTCACCCAACTTCTCATTTAACTCCATCCAGGTACTGAGTATGTTCCAGCACAGCAGCTGCAATCCTTTGAGATTGCACATGCACAGGGCGGCTGGCCTACGGGACCCAGCTGGAGCAGCATGCATCAGTCAGGTGGCTGGTACAACCAGGTACCCGGCAGGGGCCATGTGTTCACACGCTGAGCCATGGGACAGGACCCTAAGTGTCTGTGAGGAGTATAGTCACCCAGCTGGTATCCCTGGACCCCAGGAACAGGACATTGAAACAAAGACAGGACAAGAAAGAGAACATGGAAGAAAGAAACATGTCCACATTTTTAGTATTTAGTATGAAGTAAGGGCACGCTTTTTCCTGATTTTTGAACAAGAAGTCCTGCCTTTTCATTTTGTACCGGGCCAGGCAAATTATGTAGCAGGCTGTGGTTTCACGGTCCTTTAGTACCTTACATTCCAAGTTCCAATCAGGGCTTGTTCACACTGTTCCCTGTATGATGTCCCCCATGTCACCTGATGGACACACTGGATTATTATATAAACTCTTTCAAAACTTTACAGTCTCGGGTTGCTTCCACAGCTGAGGAATGGAAGACATTCTATTTCCTTCCTTTATATTCAGATAATAACTTCTCTCTCCCCCCCACGTACCTCTCTTGTGTTCTAATCATTCATGCATGTGCCTTTGAATCTCCCGGGCACCTGATCAGAACCTTCACGCAAAGTAGGTCTGCAATAAATGCTGAACGCACGAATGAATAGTTAATATTTCATGCATGAGTCAATCAAGAAATCCTTGAAAGTTTTCTGGTGTGTGTGTGTGTGTGTGTGTGTGTGTGTGTGTGTGTGTTGGGGGTTTTTCTTTGTTTGTTCATTTTTTGCCTTTATCCAGGCAGGAATTGGCTTCAGAAGTGTCTTTCTGCAGTTCACACGACCATACCAGAAGTAGGACGACTCCTGAGGAGTTCCATTCTGTGGTCCCAGAGTGGCTGCTTTGTCATCACCCACACACCATGCCCTCCGATCTCTCACCAGCTCCCAATCAATGGGCATCACACGGGAACACACAGCAAGCCCAAAGAGACTGGGCACTGTATCTCCTTGAGAAAGAAAGCTCTTGTTTATTCACCCAGGCACTTTCCTTTTGCATTCAAAAGATAAAGCAGCAAGCAGGGGCTTGCTGGGAGAAGAATAAGAGCTGCCAGAAGTAAGGGGAGGATGGGGCTCATTCTGTTGTCACTTGCAGCCCATCTTGGGTCTGAAGCATCTTTAGCCTCCTAATTGTCCCCCTCCCCTTTCTGTGTCTGCCTTGCACACACTGAACACTCCCAGACAGCTTTACAAATTGGCTCTGGAAACATTAGGCAGTAAAAATTCCATTGAGTCTGAAAAAGACACACTTCTCCTCCCCATGTTTATGAATCAGTTGCTATTTTATGCCCTGTCCTCATCCACCTTATTACGTTTCACGCTGCCCTGGGCGATATTGAGAAGTAGGCAAGTTCATCTTTGTCCTTTACGCTCTACATCCCAGTTCTATAGTCCTTCCCTTATCTGAAAAGCCTCCTCCTGCTGTCCGTTTCAGGGGTCTCTGTTCTCCTGAGTCCCTATCAGATTTATATCCTCTTTCCAACCAGGTTATGATTGACATAGTGTGTCATTCTTCCTGGGACTGTTTGCATTTTAAAATGCCTTACCCAGAGATGGTAATATCCAACCTAAAGGAATAAAATCTCCATTTGTATAATTTTAGATCCTACAGAAGGTAGATGAGGATGGTGTTTCAGGACAAAGGGATCCTTCAGAAGCCCTCCGATCATACTCAGAAGCTCCAGACTTTCCCACCTCCCCAAGCCCCCTTTTCTTCTAATCATTCTTTCTTCCCCTCCCATGGTCTCCTTTCTGGAAGGCCTGCGGTGACACTCAAATGCTCAAGAGATGCTTTTAAATTCCCTTACCTTGTGATCTCAAATGCCTATGCGTCCATTATAACATCAAATATATCACAGTGTAGTTGTTCGCCCTTCTGCTAGACTATTCACAAGACTGTGAGTTACTTGGGGTTTTTTGTTTGTTTTGATGCTTTGATATTCTGTACCCAGCACAGAGTCTGGCACATAATGGGTATTAAAATTTTAATAGGTGTTGAAAGTTGATGAGTTATTGAATAAACAAAGTTAAAACTGTTTGGGATTACCACATGCCTAGTTTCATCTTATAAGTGCAATGGGAACTTCTTTTTTAGATCTTAGAACCAGGGTCAGCAAACTGCAGCCTGTGGAGCAAATGTGGCACACCGCTTGTTTTTATAAATAAAGTTTTCTTGGAACACAGCCACACCCATTCATTTACGTATAGTATATGGCTGCTTTTGCACTAAAACAGCAGAGTCTTGAGGGAGATCCCATGGACCACAAAGTCTAAAATATTTACTATCTGTACTGTCTGACCCTTTAAAGAAAAAGTTTGGCAACCTTTGCCCAAAGGAAAAGGAGTAATGGAGAGTAGGGGAGATGTACATGATGTGGAGGAAGGGAAGAAGCATCCAGGAGAGGAGATGAGCAATAAAATGTGCTTACATCCTTCAATTCACACTTGGAAGAGAGGTCCAATTTTTAAATGCCCTCACAGAGTAGAAGCTCAGAACTCCTGAGCAAAGACAGGGAAAGTGAGAACAAATTCTCCACAGGAGCCTGGAACACAAGGGCATTGTTGTCAACTGTTTACCAAGGCAGAGAGAAGGGCAAAGCTGATCCCAAGAAGTTAGTAACAGCACTAATGCCTAATAATGATTGCAGCAGAGAGCATTTCAGGTGCCCCATTAAAAAGAGTGCTTTGTCCTAATAAATACCAGAATAAGAGTCTGTTTCTCAGAGCCCCCTTCCTGCACTTTATTCTTAATGAGTCTTCTAATGAGTGTGCCGTATTTATTTCCTTGAGAGACTCATCACTTCCCATCTCAGCCTGTTATTTAAATATATGGCATGGTGTGAAAAGCTGGGGGGAAAGTCTAAGGAGTCTTCTCTGTGCCTTTTCCAATGGCCTACATCACCCACGTGGGACAGAGGAGAGCATATGAACTGGATTCATAAAATAATGGGTCCCTGTACTTTTAACAAGGCAAAAATTGCAAAAGCTGAGAAGTTCTGCTGAACCCAGGATTGTTTGATAGATATGTTTGTAAAAGGAAAGGTAAGGCAAGGCAAGGCATGGCAAGGCAAGGCAAAACCAAGGGAAGGGAAGGGAAGCAAAAAAAGGAGTTTAGAGACTAATGGTTCCTTGCTTTGTTATTTAATTCTGAAAAAGACAATGGCGCTTTGCCCCTGAAAACAGAAGTAATCTGGAGTCAGTGGGTTTACCTTTGAGTTCAGGATTTACTTATCTTATTTCACTTCCCTTTTGTAACATTTTCTCTTTTTGTTTTTCAAAAAATAAAAATTGCCACAAGAAGGGAGTTACCCAGAACTCCTAAGTTATGAATCATTCTGAGTTACCAAAGTTTCCAGTTAGATAAGATTTACTCTTGTTTTTTGTGGCAAACAATTAAAAAAAATTCTTCCCATAATCACTATACCATTATCGTAGCTGCTTTAAGACAAAAAGAGAAAGGAAAGAACAAAAAAGAAAGCAGTAATTCTTTAATATCACTTATTATCATCAAATATCAATGTAGTGTTTAAATTTCCCCAATTATCTCCTAATTGTTAGTTAGAATCAAAGTGTGTCTTAGTCTCTCTCAATTTAAGGTTATCCATAATCCTATTTTATCCTTTGCAATTTTTTTCTTTTAAATACAAACAAAAACTGAGTGTTTATCCAGTAGAGTTTCCAACATTCGGAATCTTGCCAATGATACCCATGTGGCATCTGTTAATATGCTCTCCTATATTTTCTATAGTCACAACTAGAAGCTCATGATGTTAAAAAACAAAGTGTCCTTATCCTTTGAAGATGAATTCTGATGAAATATGTCTGAGATTTGCATCAAATGAGTACAGTGAGAGGTAGGACTATAAAGGGAAGGGCTCTAGATGAAACAAGATTAAGTACATGGATCATTGTTGAAGCTGGGTGGTGGGTACATAAGTATCTCATTCTTCTACTTTGGCATATGTTTAAAACTTCATATAGTTAAAAAGTTAAATATATTTTTAATAGTTTTAGATGAAAATCTGTGAAACACATCTCATACTTTCTTTCCTAAACATCTGATCTTAATATTATTGTTCAGTTTATGGAAGAAATTGTGCTAAATTCTTGGGTTTCATTTGAAATCCAGGTTTCTACATATTGAAGATAATTTTAAATGTCTACATTTTTGGTGAGTTAAGAATAAAAATTTTAAACCACCAATCTAGAAAAATATTTCTCAAATAGGGATCACAATTCCTAAGACAGGTGAGATTTGTATGAAAATCTACTAGAAAAGGATCTACTTCCACTAGACCCAATGTAACACTTGATATTGATTGGCTAGACCTACCTTTTTTTTTTTTTTTTTGCTTTGTTTTTATTAGTAACATGATAAATGGAGGGCCAGCAAAAGGTAGTAGAAAAGAGTCTGAGACTTACTGGTTGGCAGGAGTTGAGTTATGGTTGAACTTTCTATCTCAGCCCATGACTGAGATGAATTGGGGTCACAACTATCTAGTCATGGAGTCTTCCACCTCTAATTTTGATTCAGAATAGGGAAGATATCAGAGTTGGAGCAAGAAATAGGGCTTATAATAATTTAGGGGACAAAGGTTCACAATTCTAGCTATGTCTCTTGTAGGAATCCACTAAAAATGGTTCCAATAGAGTGGAATCTCTTTATAAATAAGTCTTAGAATTAACCATTGTTTTCATTCAACCATGTCAGCTCTAAGAAAGCCAAGAGAGCCCATTTGCTAAGAGGCACAGTTGCTCATACTTTTAATTTTTTTTTAAGATTTATTTATTTATTTTAGAGAGAATGTGCAAGTGAGAGGGAAGGACAGAGGGAGAGAGAGAATCTCAAGCAGACTCCCTGCTGAGCACAGAGCCCAACAAGGGGCTGGATCTCAGGACACTGAGATCATGATCTGAGACAAAACCAAGAGTCAGCCACTTAACCTATGGAGCCACCCAGGTGCTCTGCTCATACTTTTATTTTTAAATTCTGACTATAGCATTATTTCTCTCTGTTGTCAGTAAATCTTCTTAAGCTTATGTCAAATTACTTAAGCTTTTACATGTATTACTGAAGGCATTGTGAAAAAGTATCACTAATTCAATTTGCAACTGGACAATATTTTGCTTTCTTCCATAATTTCCTTTTTAGTTCAGGCCTATCTTTTGGGGACTCTGGAATAACCTATGTAGCTAAATTAACCTTTCACTTCCAATTTTCTTCAGCTCAAATCCTGCCTCCATCTCCTTTGTCACTAGCAATGCCCTTGCTGACCAACATCAGCACTAATTTTCACTTTCTTTTCAAATAATTTGGGGAAACACACTAGTCATGAATTGTCTATAACAGCACTGGCCAATAGATCATTCTCTGATGATGAGAACATACAGTATAGTAGCCACTAGTCACATATGGCTATTGAGTACTTAAATACTTAAATGTAAGTGTGAAAGAAGAAGTGAAATCTAAATTTAAATTTTAGTTAACTTTATTCTACTGTAATTTTAATTTAAATTAATTACATGTGGCTAGTGGTTACAGTTTTGAATAAGGCAGCTTTAGAATCTTCTACTCACCTCACAATTTGTATATGTTACTGTCACTGCTAAAACACCACCAAACACTATGCCAGATTGAAACTGATTTTCTAGTGGCTAATAGTTGCTTGAGTTTTGAAATTTTATACACATACACACACACTATTGTCAGATACACTATTTAAATATATATATATTTATAAAATAATATAATATATATATATTTCATGGGATCCTGGAGAAAAAAATGATTTTGACATCATTGAATACCTGTTCTTATTAGTGAAATGACCTTGGATTATTTCTGTAACCTTACAAGCTTCAATTCCCCCTTCTAGAAAACAGAGAAGATGCTATCTTTCCAAATTGTTGAGAAAATTAAATTAAATACATTAATTACATGGAATTAAATAGCATACATGAAGTGCCTAACATGCTGGGACCTATAAGTGGTAGACATTCAACTAGAGGAGGCAATTATAGACTAAGATGAGACATCACAAGGTCATGTTAGTTTAATTCCTTTACTGAATGATCTGGAGGGTAACCAAAGAAGACTTAAATTTCAGGAAGGGAGAGCTCAGGACATTTACTGTGTTAATAGACTATCAAGAGAGGCTAAAAATTTGTTTTTCTTGTGTTGTTTGAAAAATGGACCATATACAATTTTCCACATAAGATGTAAGAAAAAGGTAGTTAGAAATTACACATAGGATATGAGTTTAATCAATCAAGTCCATGGTGATAGAATTACCTTACACAGGAAAATCTCTTCTTAGGAAGAAATTAGGCTATGAAAATGTTACTAGAAGAAAGAATGACATTTTAGGCATGTTAAGCAGGAATTGTCTACTACACATCCATGTGGATTTAAAAAGTAAACAATAGGGACCCCTGAGTGGCTCAGTGGTTGAGCATCTGCTTTTGGCTCCAGGCCTGATCCCCAGGTCCCAGAATTGAGTCCCACATCGGGCTCCCTGCATGGAGCCTGCTTCTCCCTCTGCCTATGTCTCTGCCTCTCTCTGTGTGTCTCTCATGAATAAATAGATAAATAAAATCTTTTTTAAAAAAGTAAACAATTGGATATATAAATCTGGGGCTTTTTTGGAATAAAGATATAAATGTGCTAGCCTTCAGCAGATTTGTTACACCTAGAAGCCTGGGATTAAATTATTTTCTCTGCTAAGGAGAAGCTATAGCAATACGGAAGGAATGGACATAAGACATTGAACACTCTTAAATCTAGAAGTTAAGTAGAAGAAGAAAAGCCACAAAGGAGACTGAAAAAGAAGACACAGAGATGAGAGAAGACTAGAAGAATGTTAAAAAAAAAAAAAAAAAAAAAGAATGTAGTACTCTGGGGGTCAAGAGAATGTTTCAGAAGGAACAAATCGTTAGTTGTACAAAACGATTTGTTTTCAAGAAAGATGGAGCCTCAGCAGCACCCACTGCATTAAAACTAAGGAGACCAGTTGTGGTCTACACAATTTCCATGGACTTAGAGATGGGGGTTGGTGGGTGGGTAGATACCTGTTTGGAATGGATTAAATTGTAAATGAGAGAGAGTGGATCCAAAGTTAGAGGTAGCCAAATGGCACCCCACCTGCTGTACTTCATAAACTTTTCTGCACCATTCTCTTTGGAGGCCTAATGAACTGAAGTCAGATCCCATTTTTTTATCTATAAAGAAACACATACTATGGATAAAAGAGATGACATCAACACATTACTTTTGCTGCTTTGAATGTTTAAAATGTTTAAAAGAACAAGAATGTATTCTTTTGGGAGCACAGAAAACTATTCCCAAGGACAATCTTTAAATTTCATGATTTTAAGAATAGATCTTGTTCCAAAACCAAGAAGCATGGCTCTCCCCCAACTTGAAAATAAATGGCTAACAATAAATGGTGGCACCCCAGTAGAAAAAGGTAGGCTCACCCAGAGTTTTCTGACAGAGCCTTCATTGACTGTGTCTTTCTATTAATAACATATTCCAAAAATGGGATAACTTTCAAAGCATTTTTAAGCTTTTCAAGAATTTTCCAAGATTACAAACACCATTGGAATCAATCCTCATAGGAATAGTTTATCTTTAGCCTTATAATATCACTCAATGATTTCTGAAAGAATTCATAGATAAATTGAGTAAGAGAATAGAGAAAATCACCAACTAGTTTCAATACCATTACTTTTTAAGGCAAATCATTCACAGGCATGTCAGTTGGGAATCTCCCTATCAATTCAAGTCACAAGCCATGCACTGACTCCATGATAAACTGCACTTTGTTAACTCAAGTTTATTGGAGCAAATGCATAGATAATAAAATGCTCCCAATTGAAGTGTATACATCTGTTTCAACAAATACATATGCCTAAGTAACCAAAACTGATCAAAATATAGGACATTTCCATCACCCCCAAAATTATATATGTGCATGCCCCTTCCCAATTACCCTGACCTTAAACAAATCTATCATGGTAAATTTGGTCTGTCTATTCTAGAAGTTTCTATGAATGGAATCTATGTCTGAATTCTTTCACTCTGTTTTACGGTTGTTATTGTTTTAGTTGTGTTTTTAGAATTATCCATGTTACTGGCTATATTTTATTAATATTTACTAATATAATTGTCTATTTTTATCACATGCACAAATTTTATTATAAAATATTATGTACTTCTGTATTATAAACAAAATTAAATCTGTTTATTGATTTACCTGTTGATGGATATTGACTTATATATGCCTTAAGGCTGTTATGAGTCAAACTGCTCTGAACATTCATGCAAAAGTCTTTTGTAGACACACATGTTCATTTCTTTTAGTACTTAGGAGAGAATTACTGGGTGATATGGTACGTGTATCCTTAAGTTTAAAAGAAATTGCAGGGATCCCTGGGTGGCGCAGCGGTTTGGCGCCTGCCTTTGGCCCAGGGCCCGATCCTGGAGACCCGGGATCGAATCCCACGTCGGGCCCCCGGTGCATGGAGCCTGTTTCTCCCTCTGCCTATGTCTCTGCCTCTCTCTCTTTCTCTCTCTGTGACTATCATAAATAAATAAAAATTAAAAAAAAAAAAAAAGAAATTGCAGGGGATCCCTGGTGGCTCAGTGGTTTAGCACCTGCCTTTGGCACAGGGTGTGATCCTGGAGTCCCAGAATCAAGTCCTGCATAGGGCTCCCCACATGGAGCTTGCTTCTCTCTCTCTCTCCCTCTCTCTCCATCTATCATGAATAAAAATAAAAGAAATTGAACATTTTTTCACTAGCAGTTGTGAAGCTTTTCATTCCCACAAACAAGATATGAAAGTTCCAGTTGCTCTTTCAAGAGCTTATTGCAAATCTGTATTCATTTCTGTCAAATAATGTCAAATATTTCTGCGTATATTGAGATACGTGTGGGCTTTATAGTTTATTCTGTTAACATAGTTAATGATGAAACTGATTTTAAAATGTTAAATCAAAAAAATAATAAATAAATAAATAAATAAATAAATAAATAAATAAATAAAATAAAATGTTAAATCAACTGGATGTTATGCTATATGTTGGCAAATTGAACTCCAATAAAAAAATATACAAAAATAATAATAAAAATAAAATGTCGAAGGAAGGAATGTTGTAGGAAGTGTAGTGTTTTCCTCCTTTCAAACTCCTAATATGGGTAAAGTGTGTCTTCTTTTTTCTTTCATCAATCTACCTAGAGTTTTATCAATTTGAATTATCATTCCAAAGAGCCAACTTTGGATTCCATTTCTCTTGTGATTTCTTCTTTGACCTATGGATTATTTAAAGAGTGTTATTTAATGTGAAGTATTTGAAATTTTTTCTGGTATCTTTCTATTTTTGATTTATAATTTAATTTATTGTGTAAGAGAACATACTTTGATTATTTCAATCATTTAAAATTTTTTGAACCACTACATGGTCTCTCTTGGTGACTGTTTCACATACTCTTGAAAGGAATTTGTGTTCTGCTGGTTTTGGTGGGAGCATTCTATATCGGTCAACAGGTCAGGTTAGTTGGCAGTGTTGTTTGATCTTCTATATACTCTTAGATCTATTTACCTGTTATACACAAATACTGAGAAAAGAGTATAGATATTTCTAACTCTATGAACTTGTGTATTTCTCCTTTACATTCTATCAGTTTGTTTCACATACTCTTAACTTCTTTTATAACAGGTATAAGCATTTAGGAATATTATATCCTCTTGATGAGGTGACTCCTTTGTCATTATAAAGTTCCTATCTTTATTCTTTTTTTTTTTTTTTTTTAGTGAATCTTAAGATTTTTTTTTATTGGTGTTCAATTTACCAACATACAGAATAACTCCCAGTGCCCGTCACCCAATCACTCCCACCCCTCGCCCTCCTCCCCTTCTACCCCACCTAATTCGTTTCCCAGAGTTAGCAGTCTTTACGTTCTGTCTCCCTTTCTGATATTTCCCACACATTTCTTCTCCCTTCCCTTATATTCCCTTTCACTATTATTTATATTCCCCACATGAATGAGAACATATAATGTTTGTCCTTCTCCAACTGACTTACTTGAATATACTCCTTTGCAAAAATCTACCTTACCCAACATTTCATTTTTTTTTAAGATTTATGTATTTATTTGAGAGAGAGAGAGAGTGTGTGCAACAGGGGGAAGGAACAGAGGGAGAAGGATGGAGACGGGGAGAGAAGTTGACGTCTCATTGAGCACAGAGCTCAATGTGGGGCTCAGTCCCACAACCCTGAGATAATGACCCTTAGATCATGACCTGAGCTGAAGTCAAGAGTCAGATGCTTAACCTTCTGAGACACCCAGGCACCACTACCTGGCATTTTAATAGTCATCTCAGCATCCAGCATATTCTAATGTTTAGAAATCACAGGCTATATTTTCCCATTATTCTACTTCAGACTCACCTGAATATTTATATTTAATGTGAATTTTTATAAATAGTATATAGTTGGGTCTTATTTGTCATCTAGTGTGACAACTTCTACCTTTAAAGGATGCATTCTCACCTATTCCTTCACACTTACAGCATATTTGCTGATTACAGTGGAACTAAAAAAAAGAAGAGAGAGAAAGAAAGAAAGCTGAAGTATGATGAATGGTTTGTCTCTTGAAATGTTCTATAGTATAAAGGCATTAGTAGGCCATAAGCTCTTAGACCTCCCATATGCTAGTCTTTCCAGCTACACAACTCTCTAGATAATTGAACTATGACAGTTCTGCAGAAGTCATGTCCATTTTCTGGATTTTTTTGCATATGTATGATAATGGCAATGAAAACTATTAAATTAGAGTTGTTAGGGAACATTAGAGCCCCTCTGGTTCAAGCCCCCTTAGTTTTATAGACATAGAAGGTAAAACCAGAAAGGTTAAGTGACTTACCCAGGAGCATATAGAAGCAACATTTCTGAGCCAAGATGAGAGTGATGACTATATCTCAGTATATGTTGGGTAAACATTTGTCATTTTTGAGCTACCTAGCAATAAACACCAGTCCTCACTGTGTGAGTCTTGGTGAGAGGCAAGAGAGTCTATCTCCTAGTCTGGAATTGCATGGGTCATATCATCTTCCTCGCTCTCTAATTCAGCAACTTGCATGTGGGCATTTTACCATGACTCTATCAACTGGATGCTCCATCCTGAGACTAAAACTATTGAGGAAAGAATGGACCACAGAGGGAGGTAAAAATCCTGGCATTCAGAGTTCACAGACAGCAGCAGCACCATCAGGAGGCCAGAGGAGGTGACTCCGTCTGTGTTGTGACTACGGCCATGTTCTATCTTTCTGATCGCCCCTGGGTTTTGCATTTTCCATGCCTTATTCTCTAGCCTGCCCATGGATTCTCCAAATTTCCAGATACGGCTTTCAAAACTAACCTTGTCAGATTTGACTTCTGTTATTTGTAACCAAAAGGAGACAGTGAAAGCTGGGACAACCTTTCTCTGGACATTTGATAATGTGGCAACATAGCTGCCAATAGGCTGAATTTACCTTAAAGATGTGGTGGGGATATTTTTGGTCTGCACAGCCAATTTTAAAAAATGAAATACATTCAAAAAAATAAATAGAACTCATTTCAAATCCTGATCTCTGGCTTATCTTGAAGTAAGATTATATGGCACACCACATGACATGGTAACAACCTAGCTAGAAACTAGCAGCAAGCCCTGCCCTCTACAGATAACACAGCGGACAGGTCACCAACATCTCCACGTAGAGCCCTTACTTCATTTACACGACATGCTGGCCTGGTGAGTATCTGACCTGGTGACTTCTGCCCTAGCCAAACAGGACTCCTCTGAGTTCTTTATACACATCTTGCGATTTCCTAACTTCATGGCTATATACATGATATACTTTTGTCCCAGGCCCCTTCTAGGCCTGCTAAGTAATTAATCCGTATTATCATCCTTCCTAATTGTGACCAAACATCTTGTCCACTTTGAAATTTTTCCTGATTTTTCCAAGTAGGCGTGACATTTTCTCCCTCGACTCAGGGCTGCATCCTGTATATATCTTCTATTTTATCATAATGACTTCTTTATACACATGCTTCTTTCCATCTGGTGGCTTCACAGAAGTCAGAGCCCACAGTATGTGTGTGTGTGTTTACACACACACACACACACACACACACACACTTTCATTCCAGAGTCTCAGGCATCAACAAATGACTGTGAACTTGGTAAATCCCTCATCTATTACTTTCTTTATAAAATATTAGTAACAATTTTCACCTGCCTCACAGGGGTGTCTTAAGATTTGATTCACATTTACAAAGCACTTGGAAATCCTTGGATTTGAGATGCTGGAGAAGTGAACATATTATTATTATTATCAACTTGAGGCGGATAAATTGTAAAGAGAAGGCAGGGAACTGGGATTGCTTGATATTTACAATAATATAGGTCTCTTTGCTGGGAATGCTACTTCCTCAAAAATGCATATTATGAATTACATTTTCTTTCCCCAGAAAATAGTTCTTAAACTCAAGTCAGACCTCTGTGCTTGGTTATATTTTGCTTCATCTTTGGATTTATATAGCTCAGAGCAACAAATTATACAGCCTGCTCAGAAACACTTTGGATACCCTCAAGGTATATATAAGCATAGACAAATAGGAAAGGTAATTTCCTATTTTTATGAAGTAGCTCAATGAAATGTCATCCTTTTATACTAAATCATATAAAGCAAGCCTTCTGGATATTTAAAGTGAGAAATCAGAATTTGTTACACAGGTTTTCTTTTTTATCTCAGTCAAATTGTAGAGAGAAATGTGTCTGTGTCTCCAACACTTTCTCAGCCCTCTTTGAAGCTACTTGACTTAAAGGGAAAGAGCTCCACACCCCACATCTCTCTTTTTAGCAACATCCTCAAACTTCTCTCCTCTAGCAGTTTTCCAACATTCCACCACTGCTTCTTGCTCTGTTTCACCATTGAGGAGGCTTGCATTCTGGTAAACTCATGCGCAGGAAATCCTCCCCTTGTAGTTGCCAATCTATCCCTTGCACTTCCTGCATGGACAGTCTTCTTGAAATGGGTCTCCATTTCTGACCTCTCCACTCATATTCCATTTCAATGAAATCGGGCCTCCATCCCCCCAACTCCATTAAAACTTCTCTGGCAAATGTAGCTGGTGACCTCTGAATGAGCCAGACTATCAGGCTTCTGAGCCTTTGTTCATTCTTTTTTTTCTGCCCTTCCTTGATAAATCCTGGCTTTTTTCAAAAGTCATTATGAGGGGCACTTTCTTATAATGATGCCAATCAGGGCTTATGCCTCCAGCTTTTGCCCAGACTTGGCCAAACATCCCTTGTGTCTCCATATCTAATTCCATTGGAATACTTTACTGTTCTCATAGTTTATACTTTGGTCTCCTCCTATACCATAAACTCCTTTAGGTAAAGTATTACTAATTTCATCTCTGTATCTATAGGTTCTAACCAATTTCTCACACTGGAGAGAGGAAGAAACTGTTGATCAGAGTGACCCAAGTCAAACACCCAGTGGGTTATTGACATTAAAACTGGGTCTTCCAATTTTTTGCCTAGGATTCATTCCATTCAAAGGTGATGATAGAATTCTCAACTCTTTGGGTGACTATTTGTTCTTGGAATTAGATGTAAAAAAAAAAATTAAAAAAGGAGAATTTAAGAGAATTCATGGCCTAACAGACAAGACATAAGTGATAAGGACAATATGTGGTAAGTGTTATAATACAGAGAGATGATGATTGTGGTGAGGTACTGAAGGTGATGGTAGGAACCAAGCCATGGAGCACAGGTGACCAATTGTCTACAGCATTGTGAGGTGCTGTCCTACTGAAGTGGGGCATTCCTGGGTGCCAAACTTGGGAAGAGGAAGACTCCTGCGACCTACACCAAAAGCCCCGATTGACTCTACCTCTGAGTAAGGGTGCCTCGTTACCTATTTAATGAGAAACCAATGTATATTTATCCTGGTGAGATTCAGAAGGAGATTTGGACACTCCCTTGGAGCTGTTTAAAATTAAGACAGAAAACTGAGGAAACAGATATATATACAGAATCTATGTTTATACAATAAAAAAATGTGTGATGGAATTTCAAACTCCCAACTCATCACAGCTTTCTATTGCTGATTTAAGAGTCTTAAGTGTTCAAATATCCATTCTGAATAGTGAGTTCTACATATTTTTAAATATAATGGGTTGTAAGCTTGGTTTTCTCAAAGTTGGCCTATAAAAATGTTTCCTTTTCTTATTCCATTCCTACTCAGCTTGGACTTACCTTAGAACCTTTGGATAAAATCACTGCTTCCTACACCAGCTGTTAGTTTTCCTTCCTTGAGTATAATTCAGAAGGAATCAGAGGGCAGAGTCCAGGTGAAACTAATTTAGGTATTAGCTGGAGGGAACTACTTGTAGATCAATTTTACTCTGACAGATAAATTTGCCTTTAGAGATCCAATTATATACAATATTAAGACTAGCATGAATCACCTATCACACTTGGAAACAGCTGCTAATTAAAGCACAGAAATACTAGAACATCCAGAGTTTTAAAGAATTCAAAATAAAAAAAAAAGAGAGATTATTATTTATTTCTAGAATATCAATGCCAGCAACCATGTTTGTAGAAACTATTTGTGGGTTCAGTGAGCCACGGTGAAATTCATTTTTACAATTCTTGTTTTCTCTTTGATTTTTTTTCATTCTCATCCTTGCCATACAATATCAAAATTGTAATCTTCCAGCCAAGGAACCCATAAAAGTATTATTTTCCTAATATAAAGAGAGTATATGGGTGCCTGGGTGGTAGGCTCTGCACTCAATGGGGAGTCTGGTTAGGATTCTCTCTCCCTCTCGCCTTGGCCCTCCTGCTCATGCTCCTCTGTCTCTCTCTAAAATAAATAAATAAGTCTTAAAAGAGAGAGAAAGTATAGTAGAGTAGCTGAAAGCTTGGCTCCTAGCATCAGACTGGCTTAAAAACTCAGCTCTACCACTGACCCGTTATATGATTCTGTGTAAGTTACTTAAACGATCCCAGTCTCAGGTTTCTGTAAAAAACTGTAAAATGTAAGAACAGTAACTGCCTCATAGTGTCATAGAGAACATTAAATGTGTTATGTTTGTATAACATTCAACATAGTGCTTGAAAGAGAGTGCACATATACAGAAACACACCAAAAATACACACATAATTTGTTTTATTTCTTCTTTTTCTCTTGGCTTTCAGGGAAGAAATGAAGACTTGCCACTGCATTATGTATGTTGCTTTTTTTGACCCATCAAAAATTACACGATTTGCTTAGAGGTATCTGAAAATCATCAATTTCTATGGGATTTAAAATCACATGAATAATATGGATGGCAGTATTTTATTTTTAGGAAGAACAATGAAGAGGTAAGAATCTAAACTAATGAAAATATATCTGTACTGATTCTAACTACCTTGTTGTGTCTGGCATCCTTCACATCCCTCACCATCAATGCCACACATGAATCTTTTGGGCAAACATTCATTTATCTGCTCTACCAATAAATATTGACTTTTTCTAGGAGTCTGGCACTTACCTAGGCACTGGGTTTCAAAAATAAATAAAATATGATTCCTTCCTTGAGAATCTGTATCTTGTGACTCATACATATAACCCACTGTTTTCTCCACGTTCTAATTATACTAACGGTTGGTTCTATGACTTCTCAGTTCAAAGCAATGCTTGTCTCTCTCTCTTTTCTAATAGGAAAGTAATTAATTGAACAGATTTTCTCCCTTCAGCTTACTAGGAGCTCCTAATATCATGCATATTTGCAGACCAGAGTTTTTATGGAAATGTAATTATCAGGAGATGGGATCACGAGGGGTTTACTTCCTAAGAAGTACAAAATACAAAGCAAGTAATCAAAATGAGACATTCTTGATGCAGTCTGTGGTAGTTCTGGGGTCAGAGGAGAATGTGAAGGAGACAAAGATAGTTTCTTTCCGGGGAAACGATAAAAAGAAATGTCAATATTTTTACATATCTCATGATAAATACATTTGAATTAAATTATTTAGGCATATGACTTAGGAAGAAGGATAAAAAATTCGCAACATGTAATAAGGCTCAAAGTCTTCCTCATTGTTAAACCATCAAGATGAGTGAACTTGATAGAAACAGCAAGTCTAGCTTAGCTCCCAAGTTAGAAATCCTTGTCTTGGGGCGGAGGGATTGTCTGTGACTCAGGTGGTTAAATCTTCATTAAAAACGGATCACAACCAGGCATTGGTATTTACATCATTCTTCATGAATGAAATGAACCTTGCTTAAGGATTAGGACATGATCGTGCATGGTTCTTAGGACATTGGTGAGAAGGTTTTTATCACAGATGCTTTTGAAAGTCTGCTGAAAGAAGAACATATATACAAAGTTTTGCACAGGAGCTTCATAGGATCTCTTCAAAACCAGATCCAGGGCAGCCTGGGTGGCTCAGCGGTTTAGTGTCGCTTTCAGCCCAGGGCATGATCCTAGAGACCTGGGATCTAGTCCCACATCGGGCTCCCTGCATGGAGCCTGCTTCTTCCTCTGCCTGTGTCTCTGCCTCTCTCTCTCTCTCTCTCTCTCTCTGCGTCTCTCATGAATAAATAAGTAAAACTTAAACACACACACACACACACACACACACCCAGAGAAACTAAAAAGACCCATGGATACTTACAGAAGGAAAGCTATTCAGACTTTTTGTGAGTGTGTATGACTGTAATTGCTTAGCCTACAGTCCATTTGTGTTAAAAAATTCAATTTTGGTGTGTATGTTAACATCACAAATTAGTCAAAAATCTTTGGTTAAGACACATAAAGACAAATACTGTAATCGCACTTATTATATGTAGAATCTAAAAAAGTCAAACTCGTAGAACCAGAGTAGAACAGTTATTGCTAGGAGTTGGTGGGATGAGGGAAACGGGGAGATGTTGGTCAAAGTGTACAAACTTTCAGTGAAAAGATGCATATGCTCTGGGGAGCTAATGTACAACATGGTCATTATAGTTAATAATACTATATTGTGGACTTGAAATTGTCTAAGAAAGTAGATTTTCAATGTTCTCAGCATACACACAGATAAATGATAACTATGTGAGGTGATGGGTGTGTTAAACTACTTTGTGTTAATTTTGCAATGTATTCATGTATTAAATCATCACATTGTACATCTTAAGAATTCATGTTGTACCATCTAAATATACACAATTTTTATTTGTTACTCATTTCTCAATAAAGCTAAAAAATTAATATCTTAATAAAAAGCTAATCAAACAACAAAACAAAAGTTTGGGTTAGCCTCCTAACTCTGCCACTGCAATTATCTTGCACTAACACAGCTCCTGTTTTGTTAGTTTTTTAAAATTTTATTTGAGAGAGAGCAAGCATGAACAGGGGAAAGGGACAGAGGGCAAAGGAGTAGCAGACTCCCTGCTGAGAAGGGAGCCTGATGACATGGGACTCGATCCCAGGACCCCTGGGATCACGACCGGAGCCCAAGACAGATGCCCAACCAACTGAGCCACCCAGGCATCCCACACAGCTCCTGTCTACACCTAGTCTCCCCTCAGATACAAACACGCAAACTAAGTCCTATACTTCCTAGAAGAGCCAGCAGAGCCAACCACTGCTCAGTTGCTCAGCTAGTAATTCATCAAGGTCTCTCAGGGTTGTAGCTTCAGGGTTACAGTTGGGGTTGGGATCCATGAAAAGGGTATAAGCAGAAGTGGCACTCCTCTACACCACATTCACTATCTACCTGAGCTCTTTGAAATCCAGGAAGATTTACATGGGGAGTGGCACAGGAAAGCTCAGGAGAGAGGGAGAGACACCGCCGAAATCCTAGGTACATTCATCTAGGACCTGTCAGTGCAGTGGGGAATTTCTTTTAGGATCAATGTCTGACATTAGGGTGGGAATGAGGGAGGAAACAGCATGGTTAGCACAGAGGAGATGGCAATAGAAAGTGGCTATTATTTTTATTTTCTAAAGGGGCACTTGATGCGGCTCAGTTAGGTGACTGACTCGATTTCATTTCAGGTCATGATTTTAGGGTTTTGAGATCAAGCGCCACATTGGGCTTCATGCTGGGCATGGAGTCTGCTTAAGATTCTCTCTCACTGTCTCCATTTTCCCCCTCCTACTGTCTCTCTGTACATTTTTTTTTAATTACGCTATCATCATAGGGTGATTCAAAGAATTTATAACAATTATCTTAAATTGCATAATATTCCATATAGTGAGTAATTTATTATTTTGTTCTTTATATATTTGGGTGATATTTTCTTTTTTTTTTTTTTGAAATAGATAATGCTGAAATAAATCGATGATGCTCTTTACACAAATTGCCTTTTTTTGCCCAAATCATGAAATAGTGATTTCTTACAAACTGCAGTGTAGGCATGAACAAAAAATGTAAGGCTGGCATTCTCTCTACAAATAGGCCATTCAAACCAATCCCCTAAAATAAAACAAAACAAAACAAAAATCAAACAAACAAGCAAACAAGAAACAAGATAATTTCCTCTCTCTATGTAATTGATTATGGACATAACATGAAATCAAAAAGTTCATATGTCATATGATTTCCTCCTTGACACTACTTGGTCACCACATCAAGTGTATTCTTGTACATAATATATTTTGGTTATAAAATGTAGATTGCCTTTTCAAAGAGTTCTATGTCTGTAATACATAATATTTACCCTAATCTGTTAATACCACTGTTAATTTTTTAAAAGAGATAGAACTCTGTTTTTGGAATTTGCAGAAAACTGTATCCAAGTCTTCCAATTATAAATATGTTACAGGTATTCTAATAAATATTGGTTTCAAGTAAAAAAAAATCCAATATATGGATGGGAGACCAGACCTAGAAAAATGTGCCAATATGAAGCATGAATTCTTTTTAAGGCCACTTGGTTACTTAAGTATTTTGCCAACACTTAAGCTATAAAAATTAGACTTCCATGCTATAAGTATTTATTTGAAAACTGGAGAGACGCAATCTGTAGGATAAAAAACTTCTGTAGGAATCTGCCAGAGGAGCTCACAAAGTCAATGGTGATCTTGCAGAAGAATGGAAGAACCAGGAATTTATAACAAATACCTTGTTTATTTAGGTAAATAGACGCTGTCTAGAATTTCTACCTACTTAATTTTGAGAATAATTATATAATGAATGCTGTATGATCTTTATTCCTACCCCATTAATTTTAATCAAATTGTGACCTTATCTAAGTAGTTTTTTGGGGTGGCAGCCTTTCATGAATGTTACCTGAGATGACTGATCGAGGATAACTACATTTCTTTGAGTTAGGTTCCCAGAGGTGGGATTAATGAGGTTATAAGCATTTTATGACTCTTGACATATTGGTAGCAATGCTGTACCAGCAAAGCTTTTGATACTTTTTGCTGGATTGTTTTCCCAAAGGACTATACTAATTTATAATGCTGCCAGAAGTGCATGAGATGAGTGATTTCCTTTCACCTTCAAATGTTTGGACTTTGCCTTTAATTTTTTTATATATAAAAGTAGATGGAAATCTGCATAAAAAATTATTAAGAAGTGCCCTTGTCCCCCTGAAACCACAAAGGAAGACTCAAAAATTCTATCTCAAATTCTATCACATTACATTTTTAAATGTCTAGAGTGCCAATACCAAATACAGGTCTAATTCATGCACCCTTGGCCTGTCCTACCTACCCAGGCAATTTTAGGGTCTTTTCTGGCTGAATGTTAACATATCCTTAGATAACATAAGATTGTTTTACTAAAGAAAATGACCTTTAAAAAGTGACTGTCATATAGATATTTTAGTTATATATATAAAATATTTACTATTTTAATTAAAGGCAAAGATAGTTTTATTATCTAACTGTTCTTATTATATGTATTTTTGTTCTTTGAGGAAAAGCTACACACCACATGCCCATGACAAAATCCCCAATAATGTTGAACTACCTATTACTGCAAACATCTAAGAAGACTGAGAGAAAGCTCTTCATTCATTCATCAAATTCTATTTCCTATTCCTCCTTCCTGATTTATGGAAAACCATACTTCCCAATCCCTTTGCAGGCAGGCAAGGCCATGTCACCAGTTCTGGTCAATGAAATTTGGGAAGGAACACATGTGTCATTTCTGAGCTATGACAAAGAAAATTCTCTTTGTGCATCTCCAAGCTTCTTTCTCTTGTCTTAGCAAAACTCGAGTGGCAATGTTGGTGCCTGTGTCGGCCTGGATCCTGAGGGACCATGTCGAGGAGAGTATCTCTGCCTCCCCATTCCTGTACCTCCACAACCTGCATTAGCATGTGTAAGCAAGAAATAAACAACACTGGACTTATCATGAGATCTAGCAGTTAACTTGTTTTTATAGCTTCCTGAACAATGCCTCAGATGTAGTCACAGACTCTACTATTAAATCCATTCCCCCAACCCCATGGCTTGAATAGGTGGCATGAGGATTTCTATGGAGCCTAACAAGGGAAGTTTATACTGCCTTGACATGCCCAGTTCTAAGGGGACCCTCTGGCTGGTCTCTTGCACTTCATAAGCACCAAATACAAATAGAGATATTAAAATGTATGTAGAAGAAAAGAATCCTCAGAACAACAGTTTAGATTTATAATAACAAACTTCAGAAAACTCATAAAAGCCCATCTGTTCTGTGAAGCATTCCAACAAAATGACCACTTGGCGCTCACTCATCTGTGCCACTGCTTATATCGTATTTGTGTGTGTGTGTGTGTGTGTCACATTCCCCAGTGTGCCTCAAATTCAGGGCACTGTAAGGCAAGGTAATTCATTGTGTTTTTTTTGCCCAGTGCTTCACCTAAGATAAGTGAATGGGGGGGGAGGGAGCAAATAGAAAAAAAAAATAGATGTGTGTGTACTGGAATTTGAAGTTTACAAATAAATCAAAAGCAAAATAGTACATTTTCTTTGTCCTACGAAATTGCTTTTTTATAGGGCTTTTTACCCTTTCTATGCCAAGAAATGCTTTCTGATGGCAGACATAAAGAAATAAAGAAATAGTCATATAGCCAACCTCCTGACCCTTCTAGTCCAGAAATGTACGGCTTTGCCAACTGCTCTGTCCTAGGGGCTGTGGTTTAAAGGGGAAAGAGCCTGTTTTGAGGAGTGAAAAGGATTGTTGATGGAGACTAGATGTGTTACCTGAAGCAAGACAAAGGAAATGTGGGGCCACCTACCATGCTCCAACCTCTTGCTAAAACACTTCACATAAATTACTTCATTTAGCCTTCCCTAAATCCCTAAATTTTCCTCATCTATAATGGGGAGATGATAACAGAATCTGGGAGGATTAAATGAGATTAGGCACGTGGGAATTCTTTGTAAACTGTACAGGAGCACCACAGAAATGAAAATTATTATTTTCAAAAAGTTGGCTGTTTCCAAAAGATTACCCATTTTTTCTCTTGGGCACAGGAAAGGTGTTGCTTGCCTTGCAATGCTTAGTAAGTAGCAGCTACAGGTAAAAGAATATTCCTTTTCAAATGTTGCCAGATTTTAAATGATGTCTTCATGTGCTAAGAGAGAGGGAGGAAGAGAACCATGTAGGAGAGAGAGAGAGAAAGACAGAAACAGAACAGATGGACAACCACAGGGGAATAGAGGAAGGAAGGAAGGAAGGAAGGAAGGAAATAAAACATCTTAGAGGAAAAGCCAGTATATATATATATATCTTGCCTGTGTTAGCTTGAAAGATCCTGGCTATCATCTTCCATTAAACCTCCAACAGTTTAAGATGTCCTACTTAAGAAGTGACAAATAATATTCCTTTATACCTGCTGGGAGGAAGAAGTCTGGACCCTCTGGCTGGTCTAGGATTGGTCTGATCTGTGTGTACCTTTATATCTAGCAGCTTTTTTCAGCTTGTGCAGTGAATGGACAATACACAAAGGTCTCACATTGGGCAGGGGAAAGAATGGCCAGACATCCCCTGATGGTGACTGAGTGCTCAATGCCCCATCACTACTTCCCAGCACAGTCTGAGCCCCACAAGTCCTCCTCACAGGTGCCCTGACCAATCCCTGCCACAGTTCTGTGTCCTGAGAGCCATGCTGTAGTCCAGCCATGTGACACATCTACAGAAGCCCTTGCCCATGACGAGATCTAGGAGCATGCAGCTCAAAATCAGCGGCCTTCCCAGGATCCAGCTGCTCTGCGCTTACTTTGAAACCTATGAAATTGCTTCACTAAAAAGCCAAGGCTTCTTCTGGACCCCATCGTGGGCAAGGTTGACAATGCAGGCAAAACAGATGTAAGGCAAAACACCAGCTGTGTGTCAGGCCCGAGGCTCTATGCTTCCCAGGCTCATCCACTCTTCCCAAATATCCCAAGAGGGAGGTGCGATTACTCTTACTTTTCAGGTGAAGAAGCTAAGCTCAGAGAGTTGAACTTCCCTAGGCTACAAGCCTAGGTAGGTGCAAAACCCTGAGGTCAAAGCAGACACTCACTGCCTTTGGAGGCCCATTTTTATGAGGGAAGGGAGGACAGAGGAGACCATTCTTGTTCTTACCTTGCTACACAGTCACTGGTCACTGGTAACATAATGTGCACAAGCTCATATTTGTCGCTCTATATTTCATGATCTGGCATCAAAAGAGAAAGGGAACACTTTCAGGTGTTCAACCCATTGAGCATTGGGTGTCTGACTTTTGGTTTCCACTCAGGTCATGATCTCAGGGTCCTGGGATCTATCCCTGCATCAGCTCCTGGCTCAGCAAGGAGTCTGCTTGGATTCTCTCTCTCCCTCTCCCTCTGTCCCTCCCCCTTTTCACTCTCTCTTTCTCTCAAATAAAAAAAAAATCTTTTTAAAAGGAGAGAGAGAGAAAAGGGAGCACCTTTAGAAATATGTTTATTGGGGAAAAAAGACACCAGTAACAACCATTTTTCTGAATTCATATAAATGTTTTAAATGCCTGGGGTTTTTTATTTTGTTTTTTTTTTTAAGTAATAAAAAATGGCTCTGGCAACAAGTTCCCAAGGCCTAGGATGAAAATGAAAGATGAAATAAAGACAAGCTGTAACAGGGTAGTGACCAGAGAGGTTAAACACATGATACCTCCATTTACACAGAGTGTTGACATGACCCTCAAGACAGAAGGCTCATATTTAGAGATAAGTTGAGTCATGGAAAAGTTTCTACTTTCTGTGCCAACAGAGACTGGAGAAAGGCAGCAGAGGATGTTGAAGCAGCCGCAGGCACAGGAGACCAGCTTTGGGAAGTCTCCACCTAAGAAAGGTGTGTCCACTAAAAAGCCACTAGGACTCTCTACGCCCCTCTCCCCACACATGCCTCCAAGTGAAGGCAAGAAAGTTGGTGGTGGCTAAGACAGCTTTGTCCAAACACTTGTCCTCAAAATTTGACTCTTTACAACATTTAACAGATAGACGTTTAACAGAAAGAGGGATTCTGGTCCACTACATTTAGAAGACCCTTCCCACAATATCCCCCCACGAGGATATTCATAAAGAGAATTAGCACATTAATGACTTTGAGAAGTCCCTAACATAAGCGTATACCTATCAACTTTATTTAATCCTTTACTTTTAATATTTAAAAGTATTCTGCAAATACTTTTATCTACAGATTCTTGTTTTTCATTTAATCTTCCACAGAACAGAGGTTTGTTCAATGGAAATGCTCTGTAACGGAAACGTAGTGGAATATTCCTTATTTCCAAGGTTGCAAGGCTCCTGGGACCAGTCAGAACAGCTGCCCCTTTGCCAGCCAGATCTCTACATGGAGCTTTTCCATAGCTACAAATTGTAGTCTGAGGGAAGCAACATCCCCCCTCCCCCCCCCCACCCCATGAGCCAGCAGAAGTCCCAGTGCACCTTTATAAACAAGACAAAATTGATGCTCAAGTTTTCTGAATCACTGAAAAGGGTACTTGTTTCACCTGAATATTATTCTATACCTGTTCTACTTTTATGTAATCAAAGAGAAAAAAATATTCCAACGCGGTATTTGGGGGATAAAAAAGAAAAGAAGAAAGAAAAGAAAAGCAAAAAAGAAGAGAAAAGGAAAGAAAGAAGAAAAAAAATACCAGTGAGAAAAGTGTGTTTAAATCTCAGGTTTCTTTAATCTCATAGAAAAATGAACCTGCCAGAAAAATAGTTGCAAGGTCACAGGAGTTTGCATGGCTCCTGAACCACATTATGTATAAACAAGTACTTCTTGAAGGCTGGTGAAGGTGACCAGATTTTTACACACTGTAACTATAAAGCATAAATCATTCTAAGTAGAGATAGCTCAAACATGTTAGGTGAGTATGTCCATCTTATTTACATAGTTTCAGATGTATTTAAAGTAAGAGTAGAACACTATGAATTTCTTCCCTGGTGTTTAAATTTAGAACATAAATTTAAGGATTGGAAAGCCTTGTAACCATAGTCATTATGTCACCCAAGCTACCTGGGAAACATAACATCTTTCATGCTTATAGGGCATGGAGTTTTACTCTTTCATAATATTCTTTGAACTGTGGAGTCAGGTTCAAATATTAATCTACATTTACCAGCAAAAAAAAAAATTATACCTCTAGTTTCTCATCATTGTCCACATCCTAAGCCCTAATTGAAATATCAATATCAAAAGTACTAGTACTCTCATGTTCTGACTTTAAATTGAACTAGAGCAACTAAAAAGCTGTAGGGTGAAAACATTTTACATGGTAGAGTATCATGTAAGCCAAACAATTAAAATTTCTTAAGAAGTAAAATGGTCTATTATAATTTGCCCTACATATTTCAACCTAGCAAAATTAAATTAGCCATTTCCCTATCGAATGAAACAGTAGTTCTAACACACAAATATTTTTCAGGGGTCACTTTGGATTCTATCCATTAGGCATGAACTAGATTAAGTTTCTGAGCATAAATGGTCATTTCCCATCACAGAATTTAATATCACTTATGAATAAAACCCAAATATTGTCATGGTTTTTAGGCATTTTTTAACCATATAACTAATATAAGCATTTATTTTACAAAATCAAGATGACAGTTATGTCATTCAATAATAATAAATTGTTTATTGTAAGCTTACAAGCTTACAATAAACTGAGCCATCCTCTTTTGATTTCCTTTTTTTTTTTTTTTTTTTTTGAGGAAAAGGATCATCTCTGTGTTTCCCATATAGCCTAAAACAATACCTTGCATAAAATAGCGTGAAAACAATTCTTGATATATCTGGTCAAACACATATGAAATTAAGCAGAGTAAAAAAAAAAAAAAAAAAAAAGAAATTAAGCAGAGTATGGGTGGAATGAATCTTATAAACTGGCTCCCCCCAAAACTCCAGATAAAAGGTCCTAATTCAACCTGACAGCCAATAGCTCCCTACCATGACACAACAAGGCTGCCCCAAATTATCAAGGAGTCATAATTCCCTATTAATTTCTCTGCCATCATAAGACAGATTCAGATAGTAGAAACTCTGGTGGAGCCCACAACCTTCCTAGGTAGCTAGAAGCTGCAGGGAAAAGATGGCTTTCTCCTGGAACAGGTTTTGTTGCTCATGTGACAAATACCTTACATAAATCCTCTCCTCCCATCTGTGTTCTAGCTGACTCAACTTCAAAATCCAGGCAATGCTGCCACACTGCGTTATCAGTCTCCCAATGACATGACAGAGGGCTGTGTTCTGGTAGCCAGCTTGAATTAGGCACTGTAGGAATCAAATGACGCAAATGTTCCTAACAATAGATTTCTGAAACTAAGATCACTCTGGTTTATTCATAGAATCTAGAATCATAGAATATTGAATGTGAAGGACTTGTATACATCACTAATTTAACTCACTCCATTCAAAAAGGAAGAAAACAGGGGTGCCTGGGTTCATTTAGCATCCAACTCTTGATTTCAGCTCAGGTCATGGTCCCAGCATTGTGAATAGAGCCCCAAGATTCTCTCTCTCCTTCTGCACCTCCCCTTTTTCTCTCTCTCTCTCAAAAAAAAAAAAAAAAAAAAAAAAAAAAGTAAGAAAACAAAGTCCTTCAAAATTAAGGGATTCATCTGAGGTCTCAGAGGTAATTCAAGGCACAGCTATGGAACCAGGGCTCCATCCTTTAAAACTCTGGGGTCTTTTCCACCACCGTAAAAAAATTTCCTACAAAGCTTGTACTGCTGCATATGAAAGAATTATTCTAAGATTGACAAAGAGGCATTGATAAAAATGTAACTAACGATGTACTGATTTAGGCTTCTTTTTAATCCATCAACCCATTTATAGATCTTTGGCTTTTGTTTTTTTGTGTGTATCCACAGAAAGGTACAGACACCCAGAAGAGACACACACCCACATTCAGACATTCCTATTTGGGGCTTGCACATGTGGGTGGCTAGTTGCCTGAGCATGAAGAATTCCTTCAATTGGAAATAGATACCTTTGAAGAAATCTGACAAACCGATCCCTTCTGTCATGTCAAACTAAAAACCAGTGCATCAGTGATCATTATGATCACACGGTCTGCCCAGTCAAGAATCCATTCTTTACACAGTGGTAAGAATAATACCACCAGTCACTCAGAAGGGAAGTCCTTCATTCAGGAATCCAAGGATACTTACTCAGACATTTCTTTGGAACCATCTAAGAGCTATAGAATCTATTTCAAAATGCAAATTGATATTTCCTCCCTGAATTTATGTTTAGAGGAAATAAAACTTCACATTTCTTCTTCTCTAGTACCATCGTGCTGCTGGTTATGTAGTTTACCTCTTGCCATTTTATAGGGAGCTATGTTGTTGTGAAGTTAGTTCTATATGTATTTCTATTCAGTATGTTGCTGCTGTAAAAAATAAAAAAAAAAAAAAGAACCAACAGTAATGAAATACTGTGCAGACTGGAAATGACATGGCAATTACAAGCCCAGTTTGGGTTGATTTAGCTCTATCTTCCCATCTCCAGAGTCATCGAGAAGGTTATGACTGGCTATTGCTCCAAGTGTCCTAGAGCTCCAGGTCTGACCCCACCAAGACTGCAAGCGCAAGAACGGACTAAGGCAGTGTTGGCATAGTTCGGGGTCCTCCATCTTCAAACTCCACAACCAATATTACTCAACTCCCTTTCTTAGGTGATATTTCCTTTCCACTTTAAACAGAAGTTCATTTTCCTTTCCCTAAGTTCCTAATTACATAGATGTTTGGTCCCATCATTCTTATTTGCACTATACTGCCTTGTACTACTTTTTAGCAACTTATACCCCCAACATTTTTCCTCTGCCCTTTTTTGTTTGTTTGTTTAAGATTTTATTTATTTATTCATGAGAGATACACACACGGGTGGGGGTGCAGAGGGAGAAGCAGGCTCCATGCAGGGAGCCCAAGGTGGGACTCGATCCTGGGTCTCCAGGATCAGGCCCTGGGCTGAAGGCAGCGCTAAACCGCTGAGCCACCCGGGCTGCCCTTTTTTTTTTTTTTTTTTTTTTTTTTTTTTTTTTTTAAGCTTTTCCTGACCTCCCCAGTAAAGGAGCTGGCTCAGTTCTCAGAATCCCCATCTGGCAGCAGGACAAACTCATATGATGTGTGCATAATCCCTAATTCCTCCGCATATCCATCCGCCTCTCTGCCAATCCCTTGAAGGCAAAGACAACACTGTAATGTATCGTTGAGTCTTTAAATCTTACAATACTTCTCAGCACAAAATAAATATTTGTTTGATTAATTCATTGATACCATAAGTTCCTGCAGAGGCAGCCCTCACTCACTGGCTAATTTTCTGTGACTGCTGTCCTCAGGGTAGCTATCCCTTTTTCCTGTCATCATCCTGTATCAGTCACAGTCAATGAGGACGAGTAGTCTAGATGGGCACATGGATGTGAACATTGTTGTGAGTGTAGATGAAGTCAGAAATGCCGGCCTTATACACGAGAAGCCGAAATGCTAAGCTTATATATGAAATGGTCACTTGGATTAGCTAAAAGAGGATATGGGGAGCTTACACTCTTTCTCCCCTCACACAAAGAACAATGCTTCTCTGCCTGCGCTGGCCACATATCCAGAACAAAATGGTACAATGACTGTTCAGCTGCCTCCTTGATCAAACATTTCAGCAGCCTGGTGGTCAGACATTTGAGGAGTAAGCAGGAGATGTAAAGCATCCTTTTTTTTACTGAGGACCCTGGCTCATTTGAGAAGGATTTGTTGGAGAATCCATTCCCCAAACAGCTTGTTTTGTTTGGTTTGGCTTCCTTTGTATGTAGGCTGATTGTCTTAAACTGCCAAAGTAGGAAATAAATGGCATTAAAAATGTGTTCCTATGAAGAAGCAAATTATCTCTTTTACCCTAATATTCATCAGAGATTTCCTGAAATTTTGAAAACAACACAAAACCAAGTGACTTTCCGGTGATTCTTCCCTTGAACTGAGTCTAATTTCAGGTTCTTTCTCCCTGCACTTTAAAGTTGCTAATGTCTGTAGCAGTATGCGCTATCACACCAGCTTTAATTCAGGTGCAGCTAAAATTAGAGGTAAACTTACTGGTTAAGTGGTCTCATATCACATATCACACCGAAGCTCAAAGTAGACACTTAGGGCTACATTTTTAAAAGGGCTCTCCAAATTTGCATTGACAAAACCCTCATTGGTATGCATGAGCAGCTGTCTGGTTACCCACCCCACCCAATGCAAGCTGGTGACTTCCTTATCAAAGGCTATACAAATCTGGGGCTAGGACTATAATTGCAAATTGATAAAACATTGAAATATCGGCTACAAAATGCAACCAGGATGCCCTTACCCATTGTTGCTAGAATGAGCTATATCAACTATCAACCCTTCACACAATATGTGAACTTCTCTGCGATGCCTGCCTTTATTCTAACTCAGTGGTGAGATGTATGTTCTCATTCGATCAAGTATCATCACCAGACCATAACAGAAGCAACTCCTCTGACACCAAACCCAGCAGCTGGGGAATAAAGCACAAACAACCTAAATCTTCAGAGGCTGATTTGTAAACCAAATGATCTAACAAAATAGATATAATTTTTCCCCTCATTCACTCACTTTCCAGATGAAGATTGTTATGGGCTGAATATTTGCTCCCCTCCCTGCAAACTCATGTGTTGAAGCCCTAACCTCCAATATAAGGGCATTTGGAAGTGGGGTCACCCTTTGGGACCTAATTAGGGTTAGATGAGGTCATGAGAGTAGGGCCCTCATGATGAAATCCTTATTTAGGAAGACACACCAGAGAGCTTGCTTGCTCTCTCTCTCCTTGCCATGGGAGGACACGGTGAGGGGCACCTGGATGGTTCAGTTGGTTGAGCATCTGCCTTTTGCTCAGGTCATGATCCTGGGGTCCTGGGATCAAGTCCCACATCGGGCTCCCTATCGGAAGTCTGCTTCTGTGTCTCTGCCTCTCTCTGTGTGTCTCTCATGAATAAATAAATAAAATCTTAAAAAAAAAAAATAAAAAGGACATGGTGAGAAGGGCAGCCATCTGCAAGGAAGGAGAGAGCTCTTACAGGAAATCAAACTACCTAGCCCTTGATCTCCAACTTCCCAACCTCCACAACTGTGAGAAAATAAATTCCTATTGTTGAAGTCACCTGGCCTATGGTATTTCATTACGGAAGCGCGAGTTGACTGAGACAAAGAAATAATGGTAGAAGTGACCATATATACAAATACATAAGTAAATACTGACATTATAGCTGCGGTGGGATAGATATCACTGAATGGCTCCATGTGGATTTAGATCCAGCTGCACATCATTAAGTACACTTGCGGTATATGTCTTCAGCTGGCGAAAGTTTCTCTATTTAGCCCATTTGGAAAAGGTATTCCCTTTGGGGAACTATTTAATAAGTCAAAGGCATAACAGAAACAGTGTTGACCTCATTAACATAAGCTCCCTTCTCCTGTTTATAACTTGCCCATAAACCTTCATAACTGCTCAGTAAGAAAACCGTCTGGATGATAATAGTACTCAGAGGGGGTGTTGTTTGCAGATCAGTGAAGCCAGGCCACATGTCCCTCCACCAAAGAGCTTTAAAAGTGCTACTCTTGGTGAAAACAGAGCTTACTTTAAAAATTATTGACATATCAAGACCACTATATAGAGGAGAATGTGAGTGATACAGAATATAGAAGAGACTTTTCTTTATAACATCTTAACATGGGCTTACACAGGCCTGCAATTCTAAAATGCAATCGGTTGCAAGGCTCACCTTATATTCAAATTTGCTTTTGAACACACCCACATGTACAAAGTTATACCCATGGAGAGTGATACCTTTCCTAAAAATAATGATCCTAATAATCAGTGTTATGTGAAAAATGTGTCATAAAATTGTATAAATGAGTGACATTTATATCTTAATTATCTTTTCTGTGTGTGTATATGTGTGTGTGTTGGAAAGTAAGGAAGAAGGGGAAAAACTTTATTCTTTAAATTTGCTCTTATGATCTCTGAAGTATTGATAAGATGTGCAGCACACACACAGGTGAGGAGGAAATACAGTGAGATGACAAAATAGAAGGTTACAGAGGGTAAAAAAAATGAATCAAAAGGGAATAGTTTGGATACATGGGTGGCTCAGTTGGTTGAGCGTCTGCCTTCGGCTCATCTCATGATCTCAGGGTCCTGGGATCAAGCCCCACATTGAGCTCTCTGCTCAGCAGGGAGTCTGCATCTCTGTCTCTGTCTCTGTCTCTCTCTCTTTCTCTCAAATAAATAAGTAAATAAATCTTTAAAAAGGGGAGCCATTTCTTCTTTAATCCACACTGTCTCACTAGCAAATAATACTAACTTCAGTTTATTCTCAAAGATACATTAAATGCACTCTCCCAAGCATCTCATATCTTTTTTGTATTGATTAAATACCTACATTGAGTGTTCTATGGAACCTAAGCAATTCAGTGTATATACCATCCAAGTTAGAGTACAGAATTAATTGAAGTTAATTATGAAGTATGAAAACTACTGCCATATATATATATAGTCTTTTAGAAGTAAGTGAGGATCACCTTCACATAGTAGTGAACATCAGTGTCACTAAGGGTGGGTCAACAGGATGTGCTTCCTGTGTCTCACCCCTGAAACTGTCTTTCTAAAAATGACTGATGTGAGCCTAGTCGAAATTTTAGATCTGATTTTCAGTGAATAGAACAGCAGCCATGAGATGGACAATAAGCAAGGAAGCAATCTGAGAAATCCAGCTGATAGAACTTTCTGCAGGATAACCAGCCAGCTCTACTCAACAGGCATATGGCACAAGGGAAAGAGCAAAAGGAAGGTGCACCGAGTCCTCAGGAAAGGCTGTTAAGATACAACAACCAAATATGATGTGCGGACCTGAACTGGATCCTACTTGAAACACACCAACATTAACCGGTATTAAAGGTTAATGTAAGGATGCCTGGGTGGCTCAGTGGTTGAGCGTCTGCCTTTGGCTCAGGGCGTGATCCTGGAGTCCTGGGATCGAGTCTCACATCAAGCCCCCTGCATGGAGCCTGCTTCTCCCTCTGCCTGTGTCTCTGCCTCTCTCTGTGTGTCTCTTGTGAATAAATAAAATCTTTAAAAAAAAGGCTATTGTAGCAAATTTCAATATGAAACGGATGTTAGTAAGAATGTCCCTGTAATAATGCAATGGTTATTTAGGGAAAATGTCTTTATTTTTGGAGAATGCCTTCAAAAGGATTTAGGGATGAAATATCATAAGGCCTATAACTTATTTTAGATATTTCAGCAAAAAATATATAAAGCAAATACAATGAAAGGCATACAATTATTAAATTTAGCTCATGAATACATAGTTATTCCTTATACTATTGTCTTTACTTTCCTATAGGTTTGAAAGTTATGAAAGCAAATGAATCACATTAACAACTAACAGAGTCTTACAGAGATGACATTCTTTCAGTCTTTTTAAAATATTAAATAAAAGAATGTGACAAATGCACCTAAAGATCTATTAGTAGAGAACTGACCTAGTAAAAATAATTATTGTAAAATGTGAATCCCCGCTTTATTGTTTGGTTGTAACTTAACAGCTGGGCTCACTAGTAAATTAGGAGGAACATAACTCTTTCCTCAAAACATTATTGGGAGAATCAAAAGAAGCAATCACGTTTTATAGATTATATGTTGCTCTTTATAATCATAACTTATACAAATTCCACTTAAAACCCGAACTTCTAGGACTTGGTTCTTACCTGGCAGTCAATTTCCTAATTGCAATGAACTTATTAGTCCTTGACTCAGAAGAAGCGTACTCCTAGATTCACCATTCTAAACATTCACACCTTCAAATACATACCCTATATTTTCTATCATCTGGCAAGGAACCAAGCATAGTACCTTATTCTCAATAAAAGCTACCATATACAGGTCACATATAAAGTAATTTATGGTCACGGAAGACTGTTCTCTTGGCATATATTTTAATTTCTCCCCAACTTACTGTACATCCTTTCTGGACACTGCTGTGATCAGAGACGAACATTATCAAATCAAAAGAGACCACTGTCTCTGCAGCTTACAGGGGTATCTGGCAAGAGATCAAGAGTCCACATATGAAACTCTGTGTTTTGCAGGTCTGGGGAACACCGGGCAGATGTTCACTTCTAAAAATTCTACATCTCCTCATCTTTCTGCCTTAATTATTTGAACCCCATCCTTTTTTGTTATATTACTACTGAGGTGAATTTTTTATATAACTGATTGTGTGGCAAATGACTTAATACAAGTGGCCAAGTTTCTCAGAAATTCTTTTTTTCTTTTTTTTCTTTCTAGTTTTTCAGAAATTAATTTTTCTTCTAGAACACAGAGGTACAGGGACTTTAAATGTTCCTCCTGCTATTAAAATAAATAGGCAAATTACCAAATCATAGATAACTGAAATGCATTACAAGAGAAAATTAAGTATTTAAAATTGAAGTGAACCACCAAGGAATATTAGGAACTTAGAATCTTGAATTTAAGATGGACGTTGGTCTAGAGGATTCAGGAAATGTTGCTTACGATGTACAGATGGATATCGAATTCTGTGTTTGACAAAGTTTCCAGTACTCATACTCCTCTTATTCAAAGTAGGCTCCTCCCAATTCCCATGGAGCCAAAGTAGGTCAAAGAGATCTTGCTGGTAAATAGAACAAAACAAGCCCTCACCTCTAGCAGGGGCCTAGCCCAGCCTTGAGCAAGCACCTTAGAAGACAGGTATGAGCAAAGAGAGCCTGAAACAGCCACCTATATACCTCTCCTAGGTCTCCCATAATACCAACAAGGCAAGGAGAAGATTTGGAGACAATACTATTGCCCACTCCACCCACCTGCCCAAGATGGGTAGAGAATTAGCTATGAATTTGGAGTATGATTCTTGCCAGACATTTGCCATGGCAAGAGGCAGAAGGAGCTCATAACAGGGTATGCAGGATGCTCAATTTGACTCCAGGAGCCAGGTGGATAATATCATTGAACTTCAAAGAGTACATGAGAACTGACACAGGGCACCTGCCCAGGAAGGAGCCCAGAGCAGTCATGGTGCATCGGGTAGGAGCAATAATGTGTTCCTTCAGCTGGGGTTGCATAAGAGCCAGAGCCTGGGAACCACAGCCCCAGGTGTGAGGTGTTTCCACAGAAGCCAACAAGGACAGGAGCAAGATAGCCTGCAAAGCTGATACTTCCTCCTTGTTGCCATGGGACTTCTGACTCCCTGTAGCGTGGACACTATCCCAGAAGGAGAGGAAAGGACAATACCTGGGAGAGGAAAATTCACTGACTAGGATTTTAAAATAACTTAGGAAAAGTTTGGGAAAAAAAATGGTCTCAATTCTGGAGAAACATGGCCACCTTTCTGCACATCTGAGTTTTGCCTATAAATTTCAATCCCACTACCAACCACTCAGAACATCATGCCTGATTCTCTGCTTCAGACTTAGGGAGGCATGCTTTCTCAGTTCCTCAAGGCAAGAGAACTCAAAACTGCTAATAAAGAGCTACATTCTTTCCCCTGTTCTTTAACAAGATTTTCACAGGGTAAACCTTCTGATCCAGCTTCCCTGGCTTTCAGGACCATGTAAAATTGTCAGCGCCTGCCATTGTAATGTGTTTTAACACAGCAGGCTCATGCAAGGTGGCAGCTGGAAGCAGGTATAAGATGGGGGCTGGGTTGGCCAACTTCTAAGGAAAACCAAGGTTTTCCTGGCAAAGAATCTAAAAGCAAATGTACACTGCCATCTCCAGACTACACCAAAACCAGGAAACCACTTTTGACCTTAGTACTCAGAGCAGAAGAGTAGGATCAAGGAGTGTAGTAGGATTCAATCATCCACAGCAACCCACCAGAGAAGATAGAATTCAGAGCAGTTACCTAGACTGAGAGAAAAGGAAAGCAAGGTATTTTGTAAACCTTTTTTATTCTTGAAAAAAAAGAAAGAAAGAAAAGAAACAGAATTAGAGTGTTATTCTAAACAAACAGAATCAGATAATAGGATTTTGCTAACATCTGATGTTGACCACCTACACTCAACAACAACAACAAAAATTAAACTATCTCTCATGGATTTAATAAAATATGTATCTGTGAAAATAAAATGCATACTAAATTATAATTTACTTGTGAAGCATCCAAAGACTGAGAGAGTTTACTATGTATAGTCAAACCTGTCTGAAAAAATTAGGAACAGATATAAATCATCAAAAAGAAATTTGAACCCGCAGAGATAATGAATGATGGTGAACACAGATTTTTATCAAATATGTCAGTAACTTTAATTAATGTGCTGCATTAAAAATAAAACAAAAATCTAGGAGAAACAAATATTTTCAGAGAAATATTCAAGACAGAGGCAAAATGTTGGGGGATCCCTGGCTGGCTCAGCAGTATAGTGCCTGCCTTCAGCCCAGGGGTGATCCTGGAGTCCAGGATCGAGTCCCGCATCAAACTGCCTTCATGGAGCCTGCTTCTCCCTCTGCCCGTGTCTCTGCCCCTCCCCCCCGTCTCTCTCATGAATAAATAAATAAAATCTTAAAAAAAAAAAAAAGAGAGAGAGCTACAGCGGCAAAATGTGATGGGTCTTGTGTTCAGGAGTAGAAAAAGTACAGAAATACCCATACTTATTAACAGTGATTCTCAATGGAGTCTAAATGGGAATATACTTTGGAAGAAATCATTTTGTAAGTAAAAACTGAAATTGCTTCCCAAAAAGTTTGCTTTATATAGGGTAAAAACAATAAGCAAAGAAAAATCTTCAAAATCTCTTTTGTGCTATTCCAGTTTTTGTTGTTGTTGTTGTGTTTTTTTTTTTTGTTTTTGTTTTTGTTTTTGTTTTTTTTAGTAGGCACACACAACATGGCACTTGAACTCACAACCTTGAAATCAAGAGTCGCATATTGCTCTACCAACTAAGCCAGCCAGGCACTCCATAGCCTCATCATTCTGGTCTGCTGCCTTTTTTCAGAACACATTGAATCTCCACCTCTGAAATCACAATCAGCCTGTGAAAAACCCAATCATTCCCCCCTAACGTGAGGGTGGAAACTCGCTACTAAATGCACAGTTTCTTAAAACTGCACTGTCAAAGTTTTAGTCTCAAGACACCTCTACATGCCAAAAACTTATATGGGCCTCAAAGAGTTTTGTATATGTGGATTATATCTGTCACAATTATATTATATATATTATATTATATCTGTTACAATATTAGAAGCTAAAATTTAAAAGTTTAAATGTATTTGTTTACTTATTTAAAACAAATGGTGCAAAACTCATTTTTAAATGATGTATTTTTATGAAAAATAATTATATGTCCTAAAGAAATGATAATTTGTGAGAAAATGGCCATGTTCTTTACATTTTTATAAATTTCTTTAATGTCTGCTTAATAGAAACATATACAGGTCCATATTCAATCTGTTGAGTTATACTGCTCTTGATGAAGTATATGAAAGATATTTGACTTGACAGATATATACTTGAGGAAAGGAGGAGTATTTTTAATATCCCTTTCAGATAACTGTAGATATATTTTTAAAACTACACCAAAACTCAATTTTTTTAAGTTTACTTACAATGTGGAATTTTAAATCAAGTAAATAAACAGTTTTACTCTATACATTAAAATATGTTGGTTTATCTCATACACTGAAGAGTTCTTTTACCATACATGGTTTTGTGACACCATTCATTAATATTTTAGAAAATACTGGTTGACTGAGTTATGCTGATCTTCCAAATATTCCACATTTCATGATACAATACCAAAAAGTCACATTTTTAATATCACCGTTGGGCTCATCAGAAAAAAATCTTTAAGAATTGGGAAGCTCTCAAGCTCATGATGGATACAATTTTTCAAAACTTCAAATTTTCACTTGAGATTTTAAATTTTCTCCTTGGAAATGAATACTATAGTTTGTTTTTGAATTGACATTTGCAAGAATATATCTGGGAAATACACAAATTTGAGCAACCATAGTTGGTGTGGCAGTGAGTCTTTCAAGGAAAAATGGCATGTCATGCAAAAAGCCAGTATAGTTCAGTTCACAACTTAATTCAACCTCAAGACAACATCAGTACAGGGATGCCTGGGTGGCTCAGTGGTTGAGCGTCTGCCTGGCTCAGGTGGTAATCCCGGGGTCCTGGGATCAGGTTCTCTATCAGGCTCCCACATGGAGCCTGCTTCTCCCTCTGCCTATGTCTCTGCCTTTCTCTGTCTCTCATGAGTAAATAAATAAAATCTTTAAAGAAAAAAGACAACCTCAGTATAAAGCAGAAATGCTTTATGAATACTTCCCATTTTGTCATACAAAATATTAAAAGGATGTTTACCGAAGGGTCAAAATTTAATAAAATTAATAACTGTGGAAGGAGCCTCGGTGTCCAACGAAAGATGAATGGATAAAGAAGATGTGGTTTATGTATCCAATGGAATATTACTCAGCTATTAGAAATGACAAATACCCACCATTTGCTTCAACGTGGATGGAACTGGAGGGTATTATGCTGAGTGAAGTAAGTCAGTCGGAGAAGGACAAACATTATATGTTCTCATTCATTTGGGGAATATAAATAATAGTGAAAGGGAATATAAGGGAAGGGAGAAGAAATGTGTGGGAAATATCAGAAAGGGAGACAGAACGTAAAGACTGCTAACTCTGGGAAACGAACTAGGGGTGGTAGAAGGGGAGGAGGGCGGGGGGTGAGAGTGAATGGGTGACGGGCACTGGGTGTTATTCTGTATGTTAGTAAATTGAACACCAATAAAAAATAAATTAAAATAAATAAATAAATAAATAAATTATATTCCTTCATTAAAGACATTTTTTCTAAAAAAAAATAATTAAGAGAAACTAGCTTTTTTTTTTTTTTTCTTTTTAAATGCAAAGACTACAAGGACCTCTTGAGTTTGAGGCCACTGCATTGGTTAATGTTAAGATGCTAAACCTTTTACCCACCATTTCTTTTTCACCATCACTGCAAACTCAGTACCATGTAAAAGGCAAATAATATTTTGGACCTATTATAAAAATAATTTTGAAATTACAGACCCTCTGAATATATCTCAGGGGCCACTAGAGATGGATAGACCACTCTTTGAGAACCATTGCCCTTAAAAAATTAGAAAAACAGAATGACAAGGAGTAGGCCCTTATAAACATCTGCTGAGTGAATAAAGAAGCTGTAAATGTGGGATATTCTAAGTGCATTAAGGACCACTCATCAGTCAAATCTGCCAAATAAGTAATGCTTTCCCACCAGTGAATACCTCTCAGAAACTGAACAGGAAAGGCCCAAATTGGACCAGTGATGCAACGGTGAGAGAAAGATGTGAGGAGCCAAGGGGTCTTTAGAAATAAGTGGCAGATTTAAAAAGAAGAAGAAAAAGAAAAAGAAAAAGAAAGAAAGAAAGAAAGAAAGAAAGAAAGAAAGAAAGAAAGAAAGAAAGAAAGAAAGAAAGAAAGAAAGAAAGAAAGAAAGAAAGAAAGAAAGAAAGAAAGAAAGAGAAAATCAAAGAATCCAGGTGAACCTGGACTGAACAAATCAGTGTTGAATCAACAGTCTTTTCTAGAAGGGCCTTTTATATTGTTTAAAGTGTACCTTAAAATATTTCAGCATGGATAGTGTATTACAGTTACAGGTTAGTTTTCATGTATATCCTCTGGGCAATTAGTTAACAATTGACATATTTTAATTAGGATACCCACTACAGAGTGTTTAGTTAACATCTGAAAGACTAATCCAGAGTCCACACTGCAGAGAGTTACCAGTCTCAACTCTCTTGAAGGGTTTACCATGAAAGATTGTATGATTAGTATAAGAAATGGCTTTCCATTGGTGAAATGAGTTTAAAATTGACAGAATATCATAGAGGTACCTCTGCCTTTGCAGGACACAGTGTAAGGCTCTGAGGACAATGGCATACTACAACCTTTAGAAGGGGTGATTTGGGCCTAGGACACAGGTTTCTTTTTTTAATTATGTTTATAGATTTCAATTATTTACTCATGACAGTCACAGAGAGAGAGAGGCAGAAACATAGAGGGAGAAGCAGGCTCCCTGTGGAGGAGCCCGATGCAGGACTCCATCTGGGACTCCAGGATCATGACCTGAGCCAAAGGCAGATGCTCAACCACTGAGCCACCCAGGTGCCCGGACACAGGGTTCTGTACTCAGACTCACAATGATCCTGTCACCTAAGTACTTAATCTGAATCATGAAGCTAGAATACGTTCACATCTGTCTTGAGTGGTCTTTCTGCTCACAGTTGGCAGAGTGCCTTAAAAGGACAGAGCCAAGACTTTATGGATTTTTTTTTTAAAGACTTAATTGAATTTTGAGGCACCTGGTTGGCTCAGTCAGTTAAGCATCCAACTCTTGATTTCAGCTCAGGTCATGATCCTAGGGGTCATGGAATTGAGCCCTGAGGGGGATTCCATGCTCAGTGGGGAATCTGCCTGGGATTCTTTCTCTCCCTCTCCCTCTGCCCTCCCCAGTTCATGTACCTACTCACTTTCTCTCTCTCTCTCTCTCTCTCTTCTCAAATAAATAAATCTTTTTAAAAAATAAAATAATTTTTAAAGACTTTATTGAATTTAAAAAATATATTTTGCTAGGTCATTTCAAAGAGGGCTTGTGGAACCAAAAGCAAGAGCTCTTAACACTGAAGTTCTCCATAGGATGTAATGTTCACTCAATAGTTTCATCTTTTTCCTAAGGAAATGTAGGGCTTAATCACTCATATTCATAGTTGGTGATATGAGAAAGCAATTCAATGTTTTCAAAGTTTAAAAATATTTCTATGTTTAAAACTTGGTTTCTTGCCTGCCTGCCTGCTAATAAGGGTTTGTAAGTGTACCAGAATTCAGTCTGAGACTTGCCTTTGGACACATACCACCCAGTAGCAAGAGACCTCAAATCTTCATTTATCTCAAACAAAAAAGCTTCTGTTGGTTACAAGAAGAAGAAAAAAAAAGACTCTTAACATTTGGGAAAGACCAAAATCATTTCAGAATGAAGTGGCAGGTAACAATTGAACTAGTGAAACAGCTAAATAACCTGTCAACATTTTCAGCTGGAAGCATCAAACACCTAGGCTACAAAAGATTAACCTTGCCCAATGAATGATAGGCCTGACTTTCACCCTCGGCTTTTAGAAGGTAATCTCCAAGCTTTTGGAATGTCCAGCCTGATGAGAGTGTGTTGTGTGTTCACAACCTTGGGCCATGCCAGATAGTCTATGCTAAAGATATGATTTATGGCGAAGGAGCCTCAGGCCATGTAGTATCAGCTCCACCTCTGAAGAGGCTGGAATCTGAGGTCAGACACACAGGGAGTCAGCCATGTCTTCATGACTGAGCTCCAATAAAACCTGAGCTCTAAGGCTGAAGTCAACTTCACAGGTTGTCAATACTCTGTGTATATCAATATACATCATTTTCTATGACAAGCAAATGCTGCCTGCGTAATTCCACTGAGCAAGGGCAACTGGAAGATCCTCACTTGCAACTTGCCTAGGTTCTGCCCTATGCCCCTTCCTGCATGGCTAACTTTAATCTGAATTCACTTGCCGTAATAAACCGTAACTGTGAGTATAACTGCTTTTTCAGTGAGTTCCGCAAGTCCTTCATGCTAACTATTGAATGTGAAGGCAGTCTTGGTTATCCCCGAACTCACAACTGATGTCAGAAGAGAGGTTGGGCATTTGTGTGGCTCAGCAGTTGAACGTTTGCCTTCAGCTCAAGAGGTGATCCCAGGGTCCTGAGATGGAGTCCAGCATCTGGCTCCCCACAGGGAACCTGCTTCTCCCTTTTCCTTTCCTTTCTCTGCCTCTCTTGTGTCTCTCATGAACAAATAAAATATTAAAAAAGAGAGAGAGAGAGAGAGGAGAGGGTGGTTTTGGGGAATCCAAGAGTTTGTAGTACCCAAATGATTTTATTCCCCCAGAAGCAAAAATCAGATTAAAGGCAGCCTCAGAGTAGATAGAAAGAGAAAGTATACTGAGATGACCAGACCTTCCCTTGCAGGAACTGGAAACTGAGAGAAGGCTCTAAATATTAAAAAGAAGGACACCTGGATGGCTCAGTGGCTGAAGGTCTGCCTTTAGCTCAGGTCATTACCCCAGAGTCCCAGGATCAAGTCCCACATCTGGCTCCCTTCAAAGAGCCTTCTTCTCCCTCTATCTATGTCTCTGCCTCTCTCTGTGTCTCTCATGGCAAATAAATAAAATCTTTAAAAAAAAGAAAAGATTAAAAGGACTAGAGTAGAAAGAACAAATGTAACACCTTAAACCCAAACTAAAAATATTAGGTCACATGAGCTACTATATTAAATTCAATTCACCTCAACTGCATATACATGGAATCCTGGATTTCCCTCATATTTTTTGAACTAGAAGTGCTTGTAGAAATGAAAAGTGTAAAGAGTGGCCTGAGAGTGGAAAGCTGCCAGATAGTAAAGCAAAGGGGTCTTGGAGTCATGGTCCCAGATGGGGACAGCTCTGTCTTTTAGCTCTAGGAGATGGCTGCATGCAGTTAAGTTCAGAGCCACAGTCGAGGAGGGGAAGGAAACTGGCTTTCAGGCAATCTGATGACTTGAAGGCCCCCATGTCTCAGACAGCCAAGCTCCCAAGTTCATACCTCAAACAATGGCAGAAAAGAATGAAGTAAGTCAAAAAGGAAAGCCAGTGCCCGCAGGGCCTCAGCATGGCCATGGTATATATTTCAAAGTGAGAAGAAGTGTTTGGGAAACATGAGGTTTCTAACATCCTGGATATGAGAGTTATATAATATCTCAAAGAACAAAACATCAATTTATTTTCCCTTCAGGATATTCTGTTTTCCTCTCAACAGCTTATGTGTACTGTACACACCAGCTGAGGAAGGATAGGTAGGTGGGTTTCAGAAACCTGTTTTCTTGAAAGCTGAGAAGACAGCCATATTCAAAGCCGCATCTGTTGTAGGCAGTACGGTTGCCAACAATGTTGCTCTGCTTGGGACACAGGGCAGCCTCTGAAATGGAAGCCTGCCCAGTCATCCAAGGCTGTCAAGCTCCAATCCTTTCCTTTTAGAACTCATTGCCTTTTCCACTAAGACAAGGCTCTGACACACTGCAAATACCTAAGATATCACAAACAGACTGTTTTCAAGAACTATGTGTTCCAGAACCAAATAAGAATTTGGGGAGAATTACTGGTTTGACCCATCTGAGCTTCTGCTCTGTGATATTTTCAGAAGACACTCAAAAGGCTAGTGTGTCTCTGCTTGTTCCTCACATCTGTTTATCTTCAACCTTCCCACCTCCATCAACTCATTCAACAATCGTCTTTTTAAGTCGTGAATAAGCCCCTCATGAAAATCCATTTTGCAAAGTTCCAAATTTGCAAATCAAAGAAGTAGGTTTTTGTTTCATTAAAGAAGCAGGGCTCTGCAATTTATGGATCTGAACATTTTCCCAAACCAGGTGACTCCTTGTCATTTGACAAGCTGTGAGTGTTCTAAAAACTTTTCACACATTGAGAAAACAGGCAAATAAGATGACACTTGGGCTTAGGTGGGAAAGCACCAAACTCCATGAATCTGTCAAATGATCCTCAATTTTAAGGAGCTTCATTTAGTTTAGTAATAATTCATTTTACCAAGAACATTTATAGAAAATATATTTTCCATTAAGTAAGGCAAATCTTTCCTTGAGTTCTTGACATCCATTCCTAGCAATTTCTCTCTCTCTCTCTCTCTCTCTCTCTCTCTCCCTCCCTCCCTTTGTGTGTGTGAGAGAGAGACAGACAGAGACAGAGATCATTCTTTCCAAATGCCTACAAAGAAAATCAGATATGTTCCTTTATTTTGGACCACAGCTAGATTCTGTACTATCTCAGGAATCCAAAATCTAATCAGAGGAGAGCTAAGTAAGGGAAACTGATATTCATCTATCCCTTTATATTTATATATTCATTCTCATTTAAAAGAATATTGATCCTTGGGGATAAAATGGTGTAGAAGACTTGTAGTCTCAGCTCTTGTGAAACTTGGCATCAAATGAAGAAAACAGAAATCTTATAAGGCATCCAGAGCCAGTGTGATATTATGTTTGATAGGGCAGGTGTATGGTGCCCTGGGACCATACCAGAGGGTATAATACCATGAGTTTAGCAGAGGAAGTGACATCTTAGGTGAAAGCCAAAGACTGAATAGGAGTCAAGCAAGAGAAGAGGGAAATCTGTTTCAAGGAGAAATAACCACAGGTAAGGGAACGTGGTAAAATCTATGAGTGACGGAGACCCTTCTATAAGGAACATCAAGGAAAGAAATAGGACAGATTGGCACTGGCCAGACCCTAGGTGCCCTTGTGTGTGACTCCAGGGAGCTGGGATCTTACCCAATAGCAGTGGGCTTTCCCTAAAGGATTATTAACACAATTAAATTAAAAACTCTACAGTGGTATTAAGATCAAACCTAATTAATATCCTTAACTGGGCTAATATGGCACGAGGAAGAATAGCATCAGGGAATCAGACACACCATCAACAGATGCCTAAAGTAACTGGAAAAGAAATCCAGTTTGAGGCACAGCAGTGAACAAATACCTCATCACAGAAATGTGAGTTACTGGAAAATAAGGCCGCAGTTCAGATCATGACCAACAAAGACTAGCTTGAGGCTGAACTAAATCTCCAGACATGATCCCTTCTATCCCCTGTCCTAGATAACAATATCTACCTAGCATGAGGCTCCACCTAGAGTGTAGGAGACTCAGTTTCAAAGATTAGAAGGATTGGAGGGATAAAGGGCCATGGGTTCAGTGATTGATTCCTTCCTTCCTGAATTTATTCATTCAATAGGCATTCACAGTGGAGGCCATTCTGGGAAAGTATCCATTTCTGCTCAATAATTCAATATGTATGTAAATGAAGTATCAGATTACGGAAAACAGCTGACAAACTAAATGCACATACAATTTGTTTCAGGTGCCTCTTAAAGGTCAGATATTTGACACAATATCAGCAAGAGACAAATGGAGAACCAAGCAATGTTAATGGTCAAAATACTGTGACTTCACTAGCCGGGAATATCCTAGAAAACAACGGCAATGTCAGAATCAGCCTAATAACCAATGTATTATTCAGCATTATTGTATCAGCCTGCCAATCAGGGTATTTTATTGAACACCTACTATCATAAAGCAGATTCAGACATTAATGTTGGAAAATTAAAAAAGACAGAGAAATGCTGGGCCTCATTTCAAGAGATTATAATCTAATTGTAAATTATCTAAACATACAACATTGGAACATAAGTGCTGAAGGAGAGTCTCCACAAGGGATGCAGTGAGTGGACAGTGCAGGAGGTTTGTCAGGAGAGACTCTGTAAAGGTGGACGGACTGGACTCAGGACTGCAGATATGAGAAACTGTAGGGTTTAGCAGTGCCAGTCTTATAGAACTGGACATGGTTGCTAGTAAGATGTTGTCTTCTTACTTTGTTTTAATAAAAGCACATTCCAAAGTCAACCATATGCTTGAGTCCTGATCCAAGCACGCCATTGGCAATGTCGCTAGCAACCTGTTCCCAGGGCTGTCATACTCTCCAACTCTCTAACCAACTGTCATGATCAGACCCAGCCAACTAATACTCATTCTTATAAATTCTTTCTAGCTACTTCTCACCTATCATAATGCACTTTCTTAGACTGAGAAGCAGATAAGTGGATGTTTTCTTTCCTCCCTGCAAACAATGCTTAGAAGACTCTGGGGTAAATGGATTTCCTACAGTTTGAAACTCTAATAACTTTCAAGGAGTCATTTTAGGGACATTCCTAATATATTGGAGACTCTTAGATGATGGGGTAGTTTACCAGTAGCCTGAAATTTACTTGACCTATTCTTGAAAGGATACTTCTCTCACAGGCCAGTGACCCTGGGGACACTTCCTGAATCACACAACCTCTTAGAGGGTAGTTGTGACTCATAAGAGTCTTCAGTGACATCTCTATCAGATTTTTTATCTTCATGTCTGTTAGAAATTCACTCTTCAGTGTCTAACAATTACTAGTTTTGAACTCAAAACCACCAGTATACTTTATTGATAGCTCCTTATCAATTACTCTCCCCATTCATTCCCTTCAGAAGGCTATACTGGAGAGCATCCAATTTTCATCCTTTGTTCCAACTACAATGAAGTCTCGTTGCTATTACGGCTTCTGGCTTGACATTTAAGGAGCATATGAACCCTGTTTCAACAGCCTTTTACTTTCTCATGGATATTCCCTGAGCAAGGTGCCTCGTTTGTGTGCAGATAGACAGACAGAAATGCACCACGTCTCAGCATTTGGCATTTACAATTTGACACGCACAGAGTTCAAGTCAAATCTATGAAAAACAGCAGCCAGACCTTCTGTGGGGAAAAAAAAATCTGTAGAAGGGGCAGCATTTATATATTTCAGAAAACTGTTAGCAGATCTCCTTGAAGAATAAATTTTGGATCATTAAGAACTCCAGGAGAAGAAAATTTATAATACCATTCTGGGGATAGAGTACAAAGAGGATAAAATTTAATGAACCTTCATTTTATGTAAATACAACAAAACTTTGGATTTATAGAACTGATAACATCAGGGAACTCATTTAATTTTATATAACCCAAGGTCCAAAATTTAAGGAATTCATCTGTTAAAGTTATTACTATGTTAGTCTAAGGGCCAGTAACTTCATAAATATGTATGCCAAGACACCAACCTTGAGTGGCAGAGAGCAGATCAAAGTTTCAGCGGATACAATATAGGGGGAAATGGTTTTCTCATAAATGGAAGAGGGAGGACTCACTTGCAACAATGTCCCTGTTGTAAATTTAAAAAAGGGACACATGAGTTGCTCACTCTTACTATAGCTATAACTTGTTGGAACACTATCTTCTATCTTCAGGGACTGGTCTCATGGTGGAAGCAGACTCAGAGAACTCTGGGCAATGTCCTCCAGGAGGACCAATGTCCCCTACAATGTCCTCCCCTCCAATAGTAGGGGAGCGAAATTATTCCAAACATGACTGAACCAAGGGGAAGAAGCTAACTTTGCCCCAGACCTTGGAGCTGAGGGTAATATAAAAAAAAGCTGGTAAACCAAGATGTAAAAGCTGAATATGGGATTAAAAATGAGAGGAGTCAGAAGAGCAAATAAGAGGGTTGTAAAAGAGAGCAGCAAAGGGGGACAAAGATGTTTGGGAGGGAAGGGGGAATATCACAATGTCCTGCCAGAGGTGACAGCAGAGCCACTATGACTCCTGGGCAGTCATTGGTACTTAGAAGCAGAGAACAGGGTTAGAAGACCACCTTGAAACCTTATGAGGGACACAGACAATCTTGAAGCAACTCGTCAAGGGGATGAATAACCAGGCTTCAATCTCCTCCTCCGAATTTCCCACCACAGCTCCCCATTGACTGACCCTGACCAGAAGCCAAAGGGCATGGGAGCTCCTTTTTGCAGTTCATATGAATCAGCCTCTCATTGCACAGGGTGGAGAATGGAGGGGAGTAAAGACAGAGACTCCTGCAGAAATTATTTCCCTGTAAGTCTCAGACCTCCATTTGAAAACATCCAGCAACCCAAGGAAAATCATTCCACAACACATCAACCTGGGGAAGAAGGCTGGAGTCTCCCATAGCATCCAGGAGCAATGTTGGATTCAGGCAGTCCAACAGTTGTCCTCAAGTAGTTAATAAAATTTAGGGGCACCTGAGTGGCTCAGTGGGTTAAGCCTCAGACTTGGTTTCAGCTCAGGTCATGATCTCATGAGTTGTAGGGTCTAGTCCCTCGTCAGGCTCCATGCTCAGCAGGGTGTCTGCTTGAAGGATCCTCTCCCTCTGTCCCTCCCGCTACTCACTCTTTTGTGTACACATGTTCTCTCTATATATATCTTTAAGGAATAATTAATAAAATTTATTCCACACTGTGCTAGAAACTAAAGAGACTGTCATACTTCCTGTTGCCAAGAATTTTACAATCTAATCTGTTCAAATGATGAAACAAATATTTATCAAATTTCTTATATATGTTCAGGGCAGAGATACAAGCCTTCTGTGTATTACATACCTTTCAAAGGTGTTACATAATAGTAAGAGATTCACTTGAAAAAAAACAATAAAAATGTTATTATTAAATGATGAACATTATGAGTTCATAGAAGTGGAGTAAGACATGCACAAGAAGGAAGCATCACAATTCCCAGACACCTGACTTGATGCCCTGGCCTAGGTAATACCACTCCCACTGCAGCACTTTGAAAGGCTTCTAAGCAGGGTATGGACCTCTCGGTCCCTTCCCCTGTCATCTAGGCTTCATACATTCCTCTCCATAGAGATTTCTGAAAAATCCAGTGGAATAGCAGACAGCAGGCTTGGAATGACACTGTGTCCCCACCTTACTAACTTTTTTTTTCCACCTTACTAACTTAAACTACACTGAAGCAAGACTTCTTGTGCCTCAGTTTCATTGCCTGTATAATGCACCTTAAATCAGAAAGATTTCCTTTAGCTCTCACTTTCTGTGGCTCTTATATGATTAGAAAAAGAAATTGTGATTTTTACAGTGAAGGTGCCAGACTTTCTGTTTTAAGTATCTTCTTAGGCTATCTGTACAGTGTTAGTATTACTGCTTTAAGCTCTGTCCCCAGTCTCCAAAACCAGGCACCCCAATGTCATTTCCTCTGTTTTTCGTATAGCTGAACTTCTACTTCTGTGACTTCTATAATCCCCTTGGTGAAGGAGTTTTCCCTCTTGCCCTGTAAGCCACCTGCTAATTGGCGTGTGATGGAGCATCCCACCTGTACGATACCTCTCTCCTGCTAATAAATGACACAAATTAAAATGATCACACTTATCGTATATTCCACTTGAGATTAAATAAGGGAATGTTTTATTCTGTATAAGTATCTTCCAGCTGTAGGAAGAAAATGTTAATCAGACATTAAAGATGCCAAGAAAAATAAATTCAATATGTAAATAGCTACTTTGAGTAATTAGCTATTTACTATTTAATAAATGCTAAATAAGATCTCCCAGTTCACCACAACACTGGAGAAAAAGTATTTTGAAGGGCACCATAACAGGTTAGTGTTGACAAGAGCCTACAGCCCCAGCGAAAGGTCTAAAAGTTTAATCAGGTTCTTGTGGCAGTAAAGCAGCCCAGTAACTGAGCTTTATGCACATGGAATCAGTCTGGGTGGTTAGGGAGAAGGATAATGGGACAGCTCTGGCTCTGACAGAGGTCGCCAAATATGTGATGATCAATGACACCTCACTGTGGAAGAAGCAAAGAATGGGTTCAAATTCTGACAAGCGATCATTACTTGGGTGTGAAAGGCAAGCTTTGCTCTGATGGGCTAGTTTATCTTGTGCCAACTTACTGTTAGAACCTTGACACTTACTGGGTGTGATGGTTAATTTTACGTGTCAGCTTCAACCTGACTGGGCTAGGGAATGCCCAGATTGCTGGTAAGACGTTATTTCTGGGTGTGCATGTGAGGGTGTCTCTGAAAGAGATTAGATTTGAATCAGAAGAGTCAATAAAGAAGATCGCCCTCACCAGTGCCTTGAGCATCATCCAATCCATCAAGCGCCCACACAGACAAAATAGCCAAAGGGCAGATTTGATCTGTCTGAGCTGTGACATTCATCTCTTGCCCTCAGGCATCCAGCTCTGACTCAGATCAGAACTTTTACCAGCAGTCTCCCAATTCTCCAACCTTCGGACCCAGACAGAATTATACACCCAGCTTCTCCAGCTTGCAGATGACAGATAACAGGACTTCTTGGTTTCCATAGCTGTGTGAGCCAATCCCTATAGTAAATCTCTTCTTACATATTGGGTTTGTTTCTCTGGAGAATCCTAACAATCTAGGGTTTCACATCACAAAATTGCAAATAAAGGGAGCAAAACCATGAGAGCAATGGCTTAACTGGAGATGTTTACAAATGGAAGTGAGCTTAGAAGGATGGGAGGCATAGTTTCACTCACTGGTCCATCATGATGCCAGTATCTCATTGGAGATGAAGACTAGCAGCCTGCTGGTCATCCCAATGGTGAAGAGCTTCCCATCCAGCAATTTCTCCAAAGTAAGACCTCCACTGAGTATGCCCTTCAAGAGCCACTATCAATGCCTGATAAAGCATTACAACCCCACAGATGTTTGTGTGGCTAACCGTGGAGCTAATAGAAGTCCCTTTTGCTCCACATATTCTCTTCTCAGAGGAAGAGCACAAAATTGCAAAATAAGTAAGCTAATTATTTTCTCCTTCAAGCAACCGTGTATATTACTTAGCTATAGAATAGAGGAGACTATTCTGAAAAGGTTTTTCTCTCAGGCTCTTGCTTCCCATTTCCTTCACTAGTTCCCTCACCTGGTACTGGATCCTCACTGGTCCCCAAGCTGTTATTAAGAAACCATGTTACATCGTGAAGTGACATTAAGCCTTATTTCCAGGTGTGGAATAAGGGAACTGGGGAAATAGTATGTATACTGGTTATTCTCCAACTCTAGAGCCAAAGTGCTGCTGAGTAACCTGCTCAATTTCTGTCTTCGGGACCTTCAAGCACAAGATAAATAGATGCAATTAGGGTACCTATTCACAGATCTGTTGTGAGGATACAAAGAGTTCGTATCCATGAAGCACTGCCAACAGTGCCTAACACAGAGTAAGTAATTAGTATTTGCTATTGTTTCTTTATTTTTATCATTTATAAATAATTGCTGTTCATTATAAAAAATCCAGAGAAATAGAGAAGACAATGGAAACCATATCTAGTCCTAGCATCCAAAGATACCCATTTCAATATTTTGGAATAGTTAACAATTTAACTGATTCCAAATCAGTTACTGAATCAGTAACTGATATTTGGTAAAAATCTTACATTTTTAAAATAGAAATGGCATCATGCTATATAATTTTGTTTGCTGCTCTTTTCACTCAATATTATGTATATTTTCTTATGCCCTTAGTAGTCTTCCAAAGCATAATTATAATGGGTATATTATATACTACTCTATGGCTGTAAAGGATTTGCTTTGCAGTTGCCTGACTGAGCCTTAGGACAACTTTCGATTTTCTACTATTAAAAACAATGCTGCAGCAAAGAAAACTGGTTTGGTGGGGTTTTGTTGTTGTTGTTGTTGTTGTTGTTGTTGTTGTTGTTTGTTTTTGTTTTGTTGTTTATTGAGGCTTTTTTCTTTTTTTCCTTTCTTTTTTTGCTGCTTCATGATTGCATCTGGTATAGAAAGTGGGATTTGAGGTTACTTCTGGTTATCTCTAGCATCAGGCCCTTTGTGATCTAGGGAGAGTGCCCCAATATTCTGCTCAATATACACACTGCTCAATATACACACTGGTCATTGGGTTAGAAGCCAGGGATGGGGGCAGGGTTGGAGACACAGGTCAAAACACCTTCCTAACTGCTGTCAAGTGAATGGGGGTGCTCTGTCCCATGAAGCCAAACATGACCAGGCCATAATCCAGGTATGTTCCACCTTCTTTGGCCTAAGAATTAGTAGAAATTCTACTGCCAGTAGAGTCTGGCAACAGGATTTGTGTATTGTTTTGTCTTGTTCTTTGCTCATGTTAGTATTTCATTGGAAAATTAGGAGATGCTATGATCAAAAAATGATAGTTGATCTGTTTGATTTATATTTTATATGTAATATATAATGTGTGAACATGTTTGTGAGCCACAGACACATAGAATCACAGTAACCACATCTCTTGCTCCTAGCTAGCTACCACCAGTTCATGCAACTCCTCCTCCTTCTCTCCATTTCCTCCTTCTTCCTCCTCCTCCTCTTCTCCCTCTTCTTCCTCCTCTCCTCCCTCTTCCTTCTTCTTCTTCCTCCTCCTTCGCTGCATGCTCTTTTATCCAATCCCATTCCCTTTCCCAAAGACACCCATTCTCAAGTATTTAAGTATGTTTAGTCAGTATAAATTTCAGGCCCTTGTTTCTTATGTGAGTAGCTTTGAAAATATAAAACATTATAGTCTGTATAGTTTTTAATGTAAATTTTATTTTGCTACTCATTTCATATTTATCTTTGATGGTGGCAGCATGTTCCTCAAATCGGTTCATGCTTCCATTCCTGGATTTAGTTCAATCCACCTGACCATTATTCCTTTTTGCACACATGCCATATTTTACGACTCTATTGATCCCATGGTGGTTGACTACATTGTCTTCAACTCTTCAACTCTCAAGAGCTACTATCAATAGCTCTTCAACAAACTAGACCTTTGTACAGTTTTCCTGGCAGAAAACTGTACAAAGCCAGGAAAACTGTACAAATCTTCCCTGTAAAAAAAAATCCAGAAAAGAACTGTTGAAGCACAGAGCATTTTTACGTTAATTTCACTAAATTGCTCTCCAAAAGGACTACACCAGCCCTCATGACAATTAGCAGCTATTGAGATTATGAGTCTCCCTTCAACCTCGCCAGCACTTGATATTGTCCAAATTCCTTTTTTGCCAATTACATAGATGCCAACTGGTATTTTATCTTTATTTTCATTTGTCTCTTTGTCAGTGAAACTGAACATCTCTTCATATATTTCTAAGCCATTCAGGTTCCTCTTTTGTAAACTAATGATTCACTCACTTATTGGGTTTTCTTATTTTGTATATTTTGTAACTATTTCTTACATATTGTAAATCCTTTAACAGAGATGCTGCAAATAGCTCCTTGCAACCAAGCACCCAAACTCTATTTTAAATAATTCATACTTGTCTACTGTTGAAGAAATTCTAGTCAGTAAAAGACATTGTGTTGGATGTAACAGACATGTGGCTCCCTCACTTCCTTGCCTTTTCAGGACCTCTAAAACATTCTATCCTTGTATTTCTAGGTTTTATTTTTCAAGAGGAAAGTACCCTTTTTTACTATTTTTATGTTGCAACTCACAGCATTAGCAGGAATGGTAATAGTAGTCCTAACATGGCCTTTACTGCAACCACTCTGCACAAGAAAAATTACACAAACGGAAAACTGTCACAGGCACTTGGCATATTATGGCTTCTAGGTGATAGAAAACCAAAGATTACCTAGGTTTTTCCATGTCATTTGTGTTGTGAAATACTAATTCTTTCTTCTCATACCTATTATTTTATGTACATGTTGATTTTTTTTTTCTATTCCTATTACTCTTATTCTCTAAGGTGCTTGTGTTTGGAAAGATGGTCAGTTGACAAGGGCCTGCCAAGCCCTCATTCCCCATGGCCTCTCACGATTCTCAAAGAAGATTAGAGCAGGTGCTCTGGTGATAGGGAAGGTCATTACACACAATCCTAGCTTAGGCCCACAGCAGCTGCATTGTCCTAGCTCTACCTTCACTTGCACATGCAACCATTCCCAGCATACAGTGTGATTCAGCCTATGTTAGGGATAGGAAATACACTTTAGGGAGAGTTCCTGAACAGAAACTTAGATTCCAGCCCAGCAAGTTTTAAAAAGTATACTCATAGGAATTTCTCAGGATGCGAGGTAGTTGTAGTAGATATTTTCTCTCACGTTGAGGTTCCCTTTCATGTGCAGGGCTATAGATCAGAGTGGTATTCCTGGTCGGCATCCCTACCCTTTGCTTATCAGTGGGAAAGAAATTGCTTAGTAGTGATTGAGAAAGGAGGAGGAGAAACATGGTGGTATACCCAATGATGATGCCACTTCCTCGTGGGATCAAGATGGCCCTAGAGAACTTATATTCTCCTCCATTCCAGAAGTCTGTAGATCTATGGTAATGCCTATCTGGCCCAGCATTGCCCATGACTGAGAGAATGCTTTTCTAATTCTGGGGTCAGCATTTGAAAGCAGGCTTACACAACCTCCTCCAGCTTCAATCTTAAAAGTAACCAATGCTATATGCTGAGTCCATTTTTCTTATTTCTCAGAGTCGATTTAGAACTCAGAAGGTGAAGAGGGTCATTGAGGTTCCCAACAAGAACAAAATTTGTTAAATAATGCAAGTAATTAAATTTCATTTCCAAATATTTTGATTTAATATATTGAGGGTGGGACAACTCCTGGAAATCTTCATTTTTAACCAGATTTCCAAATAGTAATGCAGTAGGCTCCCATGATGACCCTGGAAATGTTGTTTTAAATATATTTAGGAACGGCTATTATAACACAGCATCAGGTGGACTCAAAAAAATATAGCTCTACAAATTCATGTAATAGGAATTTTATTTTTCGTTCAATTTTATGTAAAATTATTATAGCAAAAGTGATATTTATTGAGTACCTATGTTTAACAGTCCCATTGCCATGAGCTTAAGAGATGCTGTTCCAACTTTTAAAAAGGCATGAATTTATTACTGCAAACTTTTCCAGATGAGGAATCCAAAGTCCAGAGAAATTTCATGACTTTCTAAAGCTTTGAAAGGTAACTAAATGACAGATGAGGTTGGGACTTACATCTTTTGGGTCAATGTTTTTTCCACTATTCTGCTTTCTTATTTATATCTACATGTACTCATAAAGTGAACCATTAATCAGTGCACCCAAAAAGCGAGAATTCCCACTTACTTTCCAAAATGTGACCAAAAAAATGTCAGTTTTATTCCAATATCGTTATCTCCAGAGTGTTTGGCACTATAAAGCTTTTCAAATAATATAATATGCCTTCATTGAGAGGGTATGTATGAGTGAAAAGGAAATAAGTATGTGTGAGCTGACCCCATTTTCTCTTCCCATTAGTATATAATGGTGACTTGGTCATAATCTTATTTTCTACATTGTCATCGAGAGTAGGGGTGCCTGGGTGGCTCAGTCAGTTAAGCATCCCGCTCTTGAGTTCGGCTCAGGGCATGATCTCAGGGTGGTGAGATGGAGCCCTGAGTCAGGCTCTAGGCTGGGCATGGAGTCTGCTTAAGATTCTCTCTCTCCCTCTGCCCCTCCCCTCATCCTGTTCATGCATGCTCTCTCTCTCTAAGAAAAAGAAAAAAGTAAAATATATCAGTTGGAGAGTGCAATGAAAAGAACACAAAACTTAAAGTAAGGTTCCCTAAATCTAATTTTATCTCTTTTATTTCCTGACAGTCTGAGGTTTCCTCAACCATACAATAATAGCTTTGGTCAGGATCAAGGACGTATACCACCATTTCTCTTATTTCCTTCTGTAAAAATCTGTGCTAGTTGATCATGACATTTTTATTCTCAATTGACCTGCAAGCAGAGAGGTAAAGGCTTCTCAATCCAGGGCTCTCAAAGCTGGTAACCGATGGATCAGAGTCGGAATGCCATCTAAGCCTTCTTTACCATTGCTGAAATAGATGAAACCTAAAATCTTTCCACCTGTAAGTCGAAGATCGCTGTCAGTAGGGACCAAAGAGACAGTAGCAATTAGGCGAAAAACCATAAGCCAGAAATTAACATTCTAATGAGTTGAGGAAGACTGGCTTCTGTTGGATATAATCATTTGCATATAGCAATTTCCCCCAACCAGTGGTTTTTCTCCTTTCTGAAAATATATAGCTTGACATCTGGATGAGAAAAAGAGTCGACATCTTCTTCCCTGATGTCTCTCCATCAGGTGGCATAAAGCAATATAAGCAATGCCCACGCAGTATTTGTTAAGAAATCCAGAAGAAAAGCCAAGCAAGAAATACAATCTCATGTCTGTTTCAAAACCTCTGGGGAAGGAAGGACCCAGCAACTATGTCTCTGCTTTAGGCAGAGTAGGGACTATCCTGCTACAGGGAGTAACCACCAGGGCCTCGTTAGTGATAGAACATCAAGCTGTTACCTAGTAATACATCATTTTTCTCCTTCTTTCCCATTAAGTAACCCCTTCGAGAAATCACACCTGCTTGGTCAGGACTTTTGAGCAGAGAAACCTCAAAAGTCAAGAACAACCTCTAGGTAAGTGAGGTCTCAGGGAATGTTTGTCCACCAGACAGATACTCCAAAAAACTATTGCCGCCCCCCTCCAGGAATCAAGAATCCCCATGGCCAGGTTCCGCCACCCCACTAAACCTAGCTGATGACATTAAATGATTGAGATTTCTATACTGTATTCCTTGTGTTCAAATCCAAAGGTACTTCTGTAGGTCTGATCAAGATTTGGAGTTAACCCGTTCCTCACGGACACATGAACAATGTATATCTTCTCAATTGTCTCTGACCTTCTCTAGCCATCCTTATCAACCTGAGAAGCAGTATCACATGTCCCACTTCTGAGGGTTCCCCATGTGATAGTTTCCCTTTGGCGATAATAGATGCTTCCTGCCACCTGTGACCCAATAGGTTTAAGTGTTTGTTTGCTAATCGACTCCAAGCCCTCTCCTATTTAGCCCTGGACTTGACCCTCCATTGCCTCAGATGCTAGAGTCTAATAATTTCCCTTGAGTTCTAGTTACAGCATGCACCTGGTGTTTCCTTTATTACCAGAAGCTTTCCTAGCAGCAAAATCCTGCGCTATATCCAAAAGCAGAGACACACGTGCTTTAAGGATGAAAGTCAGGCATTCACAAAATGTAGAATTCAAGAACTCCCTGTCCTTTCCTGCCATACATATCCACATAGAACACCTTGTGTGTGCTTTTCCTGACAGTTTGAAAGGGCCTTTGAGGTTTAATCAGTAGATAGTGGCAAAAGGATAACACAGTGTTCATAGTGGGAATTCTTATCTTAATGCTCCTGCCGGCAGAACACCAAAGACTGCATGCTCTGCAGTTTATTTAGCTGTAAGGAATAGGGGTCAGGGTGATTCTTGGGTTGCTATATATAAAAATATTACTTTCTCAACTCAAAAGTGATCCCTAGGCAATGCGTAACAGCAACTTGTAAGAAGTTCAAGGTGAAATATTTCTTTTAAGGGAATACATTCCTTTCCCCTGTAGTTCATACTATAATAATTCCTGAATTACTAAGTGTGGTCCTTTTTTTTTTTTTTTGCATTCCTTTTTACTTTTATTTTAGCAAATGATCATCCCTAATCAAGTCATTGATGGAAAATGAAAAAGTTAATCTTGATTGATGCACCAGAAAAGGGGGAAAAAATCCATGACTTGCGATGACTAATCAAACATCGAAATTTTAGAGCAGTTAAGACTTAGAATCATAAAGACAATTTGAAAATTCTGTGAAAACACCTGACTTTTTAAATATAACAATTGTATACATTGAACATATTTACTTTGTAAATTTTATATAATTTTTGTTTAGGGTTCTAATGCTATTTAGCATCCCAATTATTTTATTAATTCAATTTTCCTACAAAGCATTTCAATTGCTTTCTGCTAATGTAGTCCTTGGACCTGCAGCTTTGATGTCACCTCAGACATTTTAGAAAATGCAGTATTTTGTACTCTGCCCTGATTGAAAATCTAAATTTTTCACAAGACCCATAGGTGGTTCAGATGTATGTGAACATGTAAAAAGGTTTTGGATGAAGAAAGGAGCCTGGTTTCTAGACAAGATCTCAGATTCAAGTTTCATGACTTTTGAAGTTAGACAAGTTTTCACATTTTTTAAAATATCATACTTTTCTCTTGTAGGAGCATAATAATTTATACATTACAGGATTGTCAAGAAGTTGAAGCTAGCTAATGCATATAAAGAATTTAATTAGCACAGGATTTAGAATCCAGAATTTTTCAATGAATGATCATTGTCACCTTTCCAGAGGTTATGGGCTTTCAAAATAGAATAATACAAAGTAAGTCCCTTGCCCTGCACATGCGATCTACATAACTTCTCCCCTTAAACTTCAACTCAGAATTATTATTGTGACATTTTAATGGATACTCTAGTTTTCTGTAGTAGTTTTAATCGTAATCTTAATCTTGATAAAGGAGGACCAGATTAATATAGAAAGTCCAACCTTTTAGGGAAGAGGGAAAAAACCTTTATAAGAAGTAGAGAAAAAAATTTTGGAGAAAAGTGCTATAGAAGAAGTCACTAAGTATTGGTTGCTTACCATGTATTCATTCATTCATTCATTTACAATAAACTTATTTATTTGCTACACTATACTGGATACTTAAACCACTGTAAATTTTTTAAATATACACTTTTTCTTTTCTAAACAGGTTGTACTAGGGATGCCTGAGTTGCTCAGTGGTTGAGTTACTGCCTTCGGCTCAGGTTGTGATCGTGGGGTCCTAGGAGGGAGTCCCTCCCTGCAGGGAGCCTGCTTCTCCCTCTGCCTGTGTCTCTGCCTCTCTCTCTCTGTGTCATAAATAAATAAATAAATAAATAAATAAATAAATAAATAAAATCTTTAAAAATGAAATAATATAAATAAAATAAAATAAATAAAATAACATAAAAAAACAGGGTGTACTACATGGCTTCAGGGTCAAGGGAAGAATAAGTGCTGGTCCTAGTGGAGGGGCTGGGAAAGGATGGACTGGGATGCCCTAAAGTAAAAGGTAGCTCAGAAAGGGGTGCCTGGGTGGCTCAGTGGGTTGAACATCTGACTCCTGATGTTGGCTCCAGTCTTGATCTCAGGGTCATGAGTTCAAGCCCCACATTGGGCTCCCATGGGGCTTACTCAAGAAAGGGGAGTGGGGAAGGGTAGCTTCCCTTCTATTCTATCCCTGAGAATAGAATCAGGCCCAAGGCACAGATATCTGGGGTTCTCTGAGGGCCAAGCAGAGGAGTCCTGGGATGAAGAACACCTGGATGCCCCAAGTACTGGCAGTCCCTTGTGCCAGCCTCATCCTAAGAGGCTAGCAAACCCCAGTCTACACCCATACCTCTCTCCCTGTCACCTGCCCACTCAGACAGAGTCACAGTGCAGTGCCACCTCAACCCAGAGGGCCAGCCAGGTGAAATACAAGTCTTCAGAGTGTCACATAGAAAGTAATTAGAGAAGCTTTCAATAATAAATATTCTTAGTTGATAAATTTATAGAATTCAGTATTTATTCAGAAAATGGAGATCCCTAACTAAGGAGGAAAAAAGATTCATTGAAGCCATGAGACAGGAGCTACTTTGGAAGATGAGCAGAGTGTGAATATTCATGGATATGGGGATGAAGGAAACATTCATACAGAGACATAATATGGTACCTAAGGTCTAAAATTGCATATGCAAGTGTTTTACTATTACACCTAATTTAATTTAATTTGCATTTGAGTAACTCAGCAAATTGGTAAAGACAAAGGCTGGCTTATAAAGTGTACATATGCTCCCTAAAAATGCCAAATTTCATCCCCAAAGCCTATATAATTAATTTTATTCTCCCTATTCTTATTTTAAGCTTTAAGGAGCTAAACTTATATCCAAGGCAATGCATCCATATTTCTAAGTTTCATTATTTTCAACATTTTTAATAAAAGAGTATATAAAGTATTTATATTAACTAGTCATGTAAATGAGAGCATGTCCTCCTTCACCCATACCATTTATGAGAGGTTGTATTATGCTACAGTGATAGTGATAAAATTCTAGATTTTCAATAGTTTAACCCAACAGAATTTATCTTCCTGGGTCTGAGCAACAATCCAAAGTTGTTCTCCTTTTCTTAGTATTCTGTCTGCTTTGATCTGTAGATGACTGTATATCAACGCATGATTCCGCAAATACCATAGCAGGGAAAAAGAGATCACAGAAAATATTATAGCAGTTAATTGCTTCTAACCACCACATATGTCACTTCCATTTATATTTCCCTGAACAAAGCCAGTCACATGGTTGATTTCAAAGGAAGAGGAAATAAGATGTTCTTTGTATGCCAGGGAGGGGAGAAAAATCGTTATTTTGAATGAAGAAAGTTTAATGAACAACACAATCGTGTAGTAATGAAAGTCTGTCTGCAGGGAAAACTATCATTTGCCAACATTTCCTATGCCTCTCTAAAAATGTTTGAATACATGTAATTAATTACAGAGTTTACTTTTATGATTATGTTTTATTTTAAATGAACTTTATCATTCCATAGGTATTGTTCTGCAACTTGCTTCTTTGATCCGTTTAATGGATTTTTAAGGTAGATATTGATCTACCCTATTCTTTTCAACTTTTTTCTTCCTACCAACTCTGAAATATGGAAATGCCAAACTGTATGTAACTTGATAAATATCTACTTTGCTTCCAGTTATTTTTTTTTATTTTTTAAGATTTTATTTATTTATTCATGATAGAGAGAGAGAGAGAGAGAGAGAGAGAGGTAGAGACACAGGCAGAGGGAGAAGCAGGCTCCATGCCGGGAGCCGGACAGGGGACTCCATCCGGGACGCCAGGACCACACCCCGGGCCAAAGGCAGGCGCTGAACTGCTGAGCCACCCAGGGACCCCCATTCAGTTATTTTTTTAAAGATTTATTTATTTGAGAGTGAGAGAGAGAGCATGAGCAAGCAAGGAGAGGGTCAGAGAGAGAGAGTGAGAGAAAATCTCAAGCAGACACCCTGCTGAGCATGGAGCCCAATGATGCAGGGCTGGATCTAACGACCCTGAGATCATGACCTGAGCCAAAATCAAGAGTCGGATGTTCAACCAACTGAGCCAACCAAGTGCCCCCTAGGTTTTTTATTTATATACATTTTGATGCTACTCTAAGTAGTAGTATTTGGTAGTTGGTAGAATGTAGAACTTCACTGAATATTTATATTAAACTTGTAAGTCAGAAACTTGCTAAACTGTTAGTTCAAATATTTTAACTATGAATTATTTGGGGTTATCTAAATTCACAACTGTGTTGTCTTCCAATACAACAATTTTACTTATAACCCCTGTACCATTGTCTCCTTGTGTTCTTGCACTGACAAGGACTTCCAGACCATAAAGAATGAAAATTGTGATAGTGATATACTTTCTCATACCAAATCTCAGAAAAGAATATTCACGATTTCACCATTAAGTAGAATATTTTCTGTAGATTTCTTAAGATCCTTTTTACCAAATTAAGGAAAACTTTTTCCAACCCTAGTTTGCTAAATGTTTTATGCTGAACACATGTTGAATTTAATCAACTGTTTTTTTTCTGTATCTTTTAGGTGATCATATGGTTTTCCTATATTTGATGAATATATTGATAATATTCAAACAACCTTGCATTTCTGAACTAAAATTAACTTTGTGGGGCATCTGTGTGGCTCAGCAATTGAGTGTCTGCCTTCAGATCAGGTTGTGATCCCAGGGTCCTAGGACTGAGTCCTACATCAGGCATCCCGCATCAGGCTCCCTGCAGGGAATGTACATATGTCTCTGTCTCTCTGTGTGTATCTCTCATGAATGAATAAATAAATAAAATATTTTAAAAATAAAAATTAAAAAATTAAATTAACTTTATAATGATATATTATCCTTTTATTTATAAATTTGAGTTGCTATTTTGTTGTTGTTGTTTTAGACTTTCTGCATCTACGTTCAGGAATAAGAATGACAGTTTAGCTGTAAGAGGCCTAGACAGGGTTTCCTTTTAATTTATTATACATGAGGAATATAGAACTTGTGTGTGTATGTGTGTGTGTTTTAGAGAAGGAGAGAGAGATGATGGGGGGGAGCAGGGTAGGCAGTGGGAGAGACAATCTTAAGCAGGCTCCACATCCAGCATGGAACCTGATGATGGGCTCTATGCAGGACTCAATCTCACAAATCTGAGATCATGACCTGAGCTGAAATCAAGAGTCTGATGCTTAATGTCTGGACTGAACCACCCAGGTGCCCCTACTCTAGAACTTCTAAATCTGTACCTTAATGTGTTTAGTCAAACTATTTGTTTTTTGAGTAGTTTTTTTCTCTTTCGTGGATTCCAATTATTCTCATTTCAAACATGTGTCCCACATGTCTCTCCTGTTTTTATCAGGATTTTCTATCCTTTTTTTTCAGAGTTTCAGTTTGAACTTTCTTCCCCCCAGGCAGAGCTTCTATACGGATAGTAAGTTTTTATTCTTAGCTATTGTAGTTTTAAATTTTTATTGTTTCCTTTTGATTTAATATTTCTTAGAACTTACAGTTTTCTGCTAACATTCTCTGTCTTATGTATGAATCTTAATAATTATAAATCTGTGGTGAACATTCCAATAACTTAAACTCCCATGTACCAACTTCTACTGTCAACATTTTCTCTTGCTTTTGTGAATTTTTGATTTCCTGGTATTGTAAAGTCATCAATTCTAACCACAATGATCATAGGTTAAATGTAATTTATTCAAAATTTCAACAGGATTTTTTGTTACATTGACAATTATATTCGGAAATTAATGAAAGAAAATAAAGTATTTAGGAATTAAAAAAGGAAAGAACAAAGCAGGAGGACTTAATAAGATAAGGAGATTTATTCTAAAGTTATAATTAGGACAGTTTGATGTTGCAAGTACATAGAGCAAGTACAATGGACTAGTGAAATAGATTAAAGAATCTAGCTTTGGGGCACCTGGGTGGCTCAGTCAGATAAGTGTCTGACTTAATTTTGGCTCAGGTCATGATCTCAGGGTCATGATCAAGCCCCACGTAGGTTCTGCACTGAGCCTACTTTGGATTTTCTCTGTCCATCTATCCTTCTCTCCCACCCCCAGTGTCTCAGCCTCTTTCTCAAAACCAGAGAAAAAAATCTAGCCACAAACCTATACATACATGGTCACTTGATTTCAAGAAAAAGGTGACCATGCAGAGCAGAGCATAGGCAATGTATTGTCTTTTTTTTTTTTTTGAAGATTTATTTATTTTAGAGAGAGATAGCAAGGGAGAGGGGCAGAGGGAGAGGAAGAAGAGAATCTCAAGCTGACTTCTGCCAATTGCAGGCCTGATCTCATGACCCTGAGATCAGATCTGAGCCTAAACCAAGAGTCAGATGTTTAACCAACTGTACCACCCAGGCACCTCTGAATTGCCTTTTTAAAAAAAATTTAAATTTTTTATTTAAATTCATTTTGCCAACATATAGTATAACACCCAGTGCTCATCCCATCAAGTTCCCTCCTTAGCGCCTGTCACCTAGTTTCCCCATCTCCCACACACCTCCCCTTGTGTAATCCTTTGTTTGTTTCCCAGTTAGTAGTCTTTCATAGTTTGTCTTCCTCTCTAATTTTTCCCACTCAGTTTCCCTCCTTTCCCTTTTAGTCCCTTTAACTATTTCTTATATTCCACATGAGTGAAACTGTATGATGATTGTCCTTCTCCAATAGACTTATTTCACTCAGCATAATAATACCCTCCAGTTCTATCCATGTCGATGTAAATGGCAGGTATTCACTGGATTGCCTTTTTAATACATGGTTCTAGATTAACTGGATATCAATATGAGAAAAATGTCTTGACCATTATCTCACTATACAAACAAAAATCAATTTCAAATAGATTACAGGTCTAAATGTGAAAAGTTAAAGAAGGGGATGGGGGCTTAAAAGGGAATTTAGGAGGAAATTTCATGATGCTGGTGTATACTAAAACAAACAGAACCCAAAATCAATAAGCCTAAACATTTTTTAAATTAATCAAATTACTATAAAATAATATGGCTGTTTATCAAAAGAAACTGTTGGGATCCCTGGGTGGCGCAGTGGTTTAGTGCCTGCCTTTGGCCCAGGGCGCGATCCTGGAGACCCGGGATTGAATCCCACGTCGGGCTCCCGGTGCATGGAGCCTGCTTCTCCCTCTGCCTGTGTCTCTGCCTCTCTCTCTCTCTCTCTGTGACTATCATAAATAAATAAAAATTTAAAAAAAAAAAAAAAAAAAAAAGCTTTTTAAAAAAAAAAAAAAAAAAAAAAAAGAAACTGTTAACAAAAGTATAAAGGCAAGCCACAGGGTAGAGGAAGAAATTTTCAATACCTGTATCTAAAAAGGACCAACATGAGAATACATAAAGAAAACCTACAGATCAATAAGAGAGTGTCAGGAAACTAAATAGAAAAATGGGCAAAAAACTATCACTTTACCAAGGAGGATATGCAAATTGTTGATAAGTATAGAAAATTTGTGTTTAACTTCATTGTTTAATAAAAAATTACAAATTAAACTAAATAACTTCTCCACAACCACTATAATACCAAAACAAAGGTAACAGTCTTAGTGATAATATAGATTTATAAGTGCACTTAAGTTGTATCCTTATAATTGTTTCATTTTTATGTATGTACATTACATTTCGATTAAAAAGTTAATTAAAAACAATTGCCCACTCATATAAAACTTCTTAGCAAACTAGCGATGTGGGTGTGGGAGGAAACTCCTTTAACCCAATTAGGGATACCTAATGATAAAAATAATAAGCACCATGTTTAATGATAAAATATAGAAAAATTGTCCTCTTAGATCTAAGACACTACATCTATTTGACATTTTATTAGAAGTCATAGCTAGTTGAAAAAGTCTTTAAAAAGCAAAAAGGAAGAACAGAAGGAAAAAATAGAACAATAGAAAACACAAAAAGGTCTATAGACAAAATATTGGCATTAATTCAAACACTTAGAAAGTTTACTAGGCAGAATGTAAATTTTTGTTTTCTAATATATAAAAAAAGTCTTCAGGTAAAGGATCTATACCCTAAAAACTATAGAACACTTCTGAAAGAAATTGAGGAAGACACAGAGATGGAAAAATATTCCATGCTCATGGATTGGCAGAATTAATATTGTGAAAATGTCAATGTTACCCAGGGCAATTTACACATTCAATGCAATCCCTATCAAAATACCATGGACTTTCTTCAGAGAGTTAGAACAAATTATTTTAAGATTTGTGTGGAATCAGAAAACACCCCGAATAGCCAGGGGAATTTTAAAAAAGAAAACCATAGCTGGGGGCATCACAATGCCAGATTTCAGGTTGTACTACAAAGCTGTGGTCATCAAGACAGTGTGGTACTGGCACAAAAATAGACACGTAGATCAATGGAACAGAACAGAGAATCCAGAAGTGGACCCTCAACTTTATGGTCAACTTATATTCGATAAAGGAGGAAAGACTATCCACTGGAAGAAAGACAGTCTCTTCAATAAATGGTGCTGGGAAAATTGGACATCCACATGCAGAAGAATGAAACTAGACCACTCTCTTGCACCATACACATACACAGTTTATCTTGCAGATAAACTCAAAATGGATGAAAGATGTAAATGTGAGACAAGATTCCATCAAAATCCTAGAGAACACAGGCAACACCCTTTTTGAACTTGGCCACAGTAACTTCTTGCAAGATACATCCACGAAGGCAAAAGAAACAAAAGCACAAATTAACTATTGGGACTTCATCAAGACAAGAAGCTTTTGCATAGCAAAGGATACAGTCAACAAAACTAAAAGACAACCTACAGAATGGGAGAAGATATTTGCAAATGACGTATCAGATAAAGGGCTAGTTTCCAAGATCTATAAAGAACTTATTAAACTCAACACCAAAGAAACAAACAATCCAATCCTGAAATGGGCAAAAGACATGAAGAGAAATCTCACAGAGGAAGACATAGACATGGCCAACACGCACATGAGAAAATGCTCTGCATCACTTGCCATCAGGGAAATACAAATCAAAACCACAATGAGATACCACCTCACACCAGTGAGAATGGGGCAAATTAACAAGGCAGGAAACCACAAATGTTGGAGAGGATGCGGAGAAAAGGGAACCCTCTTACGCTGTTGGTAACTGGTGAACTGGTGCAGCCACTCTGGAAAACTGTGTGGAGGTTCCTCAGAGAGTTAAAAATAGACCTGCCCTACGACCCAGCAATTGCACTGTGGGAATTTACCCCAAAGATGCAGATGCAATGAGATGCCGGGACACCTGCATCCCGATGTTTCTAGCAGCAATGTCCACAATAGCCAAACTGTGGAAGGAGCCTCGGTGTCCATCGAAAGATGAATGGATAAAGATGTGGTCTATGTATACAATGGAATATTACTCAGCCATTAGAAGTGACAAATACCCACCATTTGCTTCAACGTGGATGGAAATAGAGGGTATTACACTGAGTGAAATAAGTCAATCGGAGAAGGACAAACATTATATGGTCTCATTCATTTGGGGAATATAAATAATAGTGAAAGGGAATAGAAGGGAAGGGAGAAGAAATGGGCAGGAAATATCAGAAAGGGAGACAGAACATAAAGACTCCTAACTCTGGGAAACGAACTAGGGGTGGTGGAAGGGGAGGAGGGCGGGGGTGGGGGTGAATGGGTGACGGGCACTGAGGGGGGCACTTGACGGGATGAGCACTGGGTGTTATTCTGTATGTTGGCAAATTGAACACCAATACAAAATAAATTTATTATTATAAAAAAAATTAAGAAGTCTTCAAATAAATTTTTAAAATTAAGTATGCAATATTTTTTAATTATACAATTATACAAGCAAAATATTCAAATGGTCAAAGAGCCAAGAATATGTTCTCAATCTCACTATATGCAAGGGAATTAAATTAAAACCTCAAGAAAGTACACAGAATCAATTAGAATGAGTGCGGTTAAAAAGGATTGACAAAGTACATGGGAATGACAGTTTCTAGCAGCTCTATAAGTAATAGTCAAAAAGTGGACACAATCCAAATATCAAACAGATGGTAGAAAGAATGGATACATGAATTGTGGCATACCTACTAAGCAATTGGTATACAAAGAAGATTCTAGTAGTAAAGAGGCTTTAACTCTTATCAGTTACTTTTTTATTGCTTGTTTATTAGTGGTTAACAGGTATGAGAGCATCTGTTATGTTTTCCATTAAACAATTTTGTATTTAAGCCTTCAAATACCTTTTTAGTAAACCTTACCAAAATATGCAAATAAAATATATATTTAGAGCTTCCAAAACAGCAAGCAAAATACAAACTAAACAAAAATTGGGGTTTTAAATTAAAACTTCATAATTCCAACAGGAAACGGGGGGGGGAAGGAGGAAGGAAATTTTACCTTTTGAAGGTAGATCCTGAAAAACATCATGGTCATATTTTTCTTTTTAACTCAGTACATAATGCTTTATTTATTAACATGGAAATATATCCATGGAATACTATTCTGTGAGAAAAGCACATAACCAAACTCCTAATATTTTTAAAAAACAAGGTACTAGTTTTATAGTCAAAAAATCAACTATAAAGATATCATCATTAAAAATACAGATCAACACCTATGGTTTCCAGAACCTTTCTGTCCAACCCTTACTTCAGTCCATACAAAGCAAAGAACGGGATCAGATACTACAGTCCAATTTGCTAGCACTGGTTACAGACTACACGCTCCTCCTCAGAGTCCTGCAATTTTTTGGATTTTCCATTTTTTCTTCCTTTTTGGCCTTATGACAATTTTTGCTTCTCTTGCTTTTTGCTGGATTTCTGTGTCTAAACCCTAGCACTTGTAGATGTTTGATACTCCCTGGACCTCACTACATTAGGCAGATTCCAGATCCCCTCTGTCTGAGTTTATGCTGCACTTAGCCTAGTATGACAGGCTTTCACAGCTCTCATTCCCACCCCCTTGCCACTACCAGCCCCCTTAAAGTCACTTAGCAGACACTGAATATTTCCTATTGTCCTCTTTCAGAAACACAATACAATAATAAACTGTGCAGGTGTATTTATGATTTCCAATCTTTTTTCACTGATAGACACCACATACAGGTGTAGTTACATAAGAAAAAGAAATCTAGGGAAAATGTTGATAAGAAAGAATTGAATTTGAACTCTGTTTCTTTTGTGATCTGAGCTAATATTACCTTGGTAGAAATACAGCATTATCTGGTGGAGGTCTTCGGGGGTTCTGATTACAGTTCCACACAAATCACAATGCAATCCATCACATCCACTCACAGTCTGCTTCAGGTTTATTCTCTCAATTTCCCTTGAAGGTGCTGTTGCATACTTTTATTTTTATTGCAGCCATTATGGAAAAGGAGCGTTGTATGGTGCAGGCAATCACATTTACTAGAAAATGCCCTTGGCTTGCTTGTTTATTATATACACGGAGGTGAGGGAAGGAAAAAAAAAAACTCACTTGTTATTTCCCTCAACCTTGAAAAGAAAAAGAAAATTAATCTATAGAAACTTCTTTCAGTAGATTTCCCAGTACAAAATTCAGTGTCACATGTTTGGCTACTAAGAGGAAGGAGTCTGACCAGGAATGAGCATGTGGATCGCATCCTTAGTAGAGTCAGATTGAGTTAAGATCTCAGGATCTGTGTCTAGCCCAAATTTCAAATATGCTTATTATGGCTTGCTCAAATCCCATGTGCTGCGGGGTATGATAATTCCTGAAAAAGCAGTTCTTCTGGCAGATTAAGAGAACAGTTTGCTTTTGCCTCAGGCCATTAACATTTTAATAAAACGGTCGTCAACTGTGATAACAATTCATCTTTCGGGGACTTTATCTATTATTAACCTTATTAAATAACAAGTTTATTATTGCTGACATGTAGATTTTCCAGCCTTCATCAAGCATGCTTCTCACTCCAGCTCTCTTTCACTCTCTCTCTTTAAAAATTTAGTTCAATTAAGCTGAATTTCTGTGCCAAGTGCATATTTACAAGTTTGTTGGTTTGTTTTCCTTTGGAGCGATTTGAAAATTATTCTCATTTCCAATAATAGTTGATTAAGCTAAACACATTTTATGCGCTTTGTTGAGGACCACAATCTGCTAAGCAGGAATAATTTACTACTTTGATTTTGGTGAGAGATACAGTTGTCAGTCTTAAGAAAATATTATTTTAAGGAAAGAGTGGGCGATCAAAAGATACAAGTTAAATTTTATTGTCAGGTAGCAATAAGGTGTTATAATATGCAATTATGTTCCCTACCAACAGCATCATGTCCAATATATTTTATTGAAATAATCATAAATACCCTATTTAATCTATAATTGACAAAGGAAAATAAACCCAGTACTAATGTTCTAAAATGCACAAAGAACAGAAGCACAGGAATATGGTGGTCCAGGATGTGTTTGGAGAAAATGATCCACTATAATAATAGTCAAGGAATAGGCAGAGAGGGAACAGAGTGTAGAATTTAAAAAAAGATGTTTGGAATCAATTTTATAGTATAAAACATCATAAGTGTTTTAAAGAAAAAAGTCAGGAACGATGCTCTGATAAATTTATGTCAAACAGGGAAAAACCTCATTAGATCAGGATCTTAAACAACTCTGCAGCAATGTACAGAGCAGTTTTGGTTTAAGTCTGGGAGGCAGGTAAATTCTATTGACAGCAGTTGCAAGAGGCTACCCAAAAGATGGTGAGGACGTTGGTAGAGAAGGTGGCAAGGAGACACATGTGATGTACAATAGTCATTTCCGAAGAATGTTCAATACAACTTGATGAAGGAAGGATGAGTGATGTTTATGAGAAAAACAAATAAATCTGAGATTTCTAGTTTGAACAGCCAATGGATTATGTCCTCAGCCAGCAATTGTGACAGAAAAGTACAAAGATAAATGTCATAGTGAAAAGATACTGAGTTCTACTGGCATATGTATAGTTTTGAAGTCTATAGATGACATCAAGGTGTAGCAACAAGAGTTTCCAGTGAGCTAGAAATACAAAACTAAGCTGCCCTGTACATTCACATTTCTAGACTAAGCAAACCTCACCTTTTGGATTAAAAAATAGAGGTACTGGAGTTTATAGAGGACAAAACATTTTTCCAACTCCTACTTGCTTTGCATTTGTTCTTTCTAAAAGTATCTCTGATATACCTCTTTCTCTCCATTCCCATATTCTCTGACTTGTTCAGAACTTTGTCTTGCATGGTCTATTATAACGATCACTCATATGGTCATCCTGCCTTTAGTTTTGTCCCTCACAGATATGTTTGCTACACAGCTATCAGAATCATTTTTATGTATATTACAACAATGATTTCAATCACTGGCATTATGGAACATAATACCCCCTTTACATGAGATTGATTTTTGTAGTGTATTTGTACTGTCCTGAAGTAAAATTGACAGATATTTTAATTCATCAATCATTTAATTTCAAAACAAATCAGTAAAAATAATAAAGATGAAACAGCAGTAAGTTATAGTAAAATAATGTTTATTTCTTTTTCTAAGATTTTATTTATTTCCTTGAGAGAGAGAGAGAGAGAGAGAACAAGCAGGGGGAGGGGGAGAGGGAAAGGGAGCAGCAGACTCTGGGCTGAGCAGGGAGACCAATGTGGGGCTCAATCCCAGGACGCTGGGATCATGCATGACCTGAGCTGAAGGCAGATGCTTAACCAACGAGCCACCCAGGCACTGCAAAATAATGGATATTTCAATACGAAAATGTCCAGGCACCAATCAATATCAGGCACCAACTGGAAGACATAATGAAGTAAACTACTGCTTCTATGTAGAGTCTCCGTGGATAGACAGATGGGGGTCCAGTGTAGTTATGTGGGCTGCTGAAACTCTGCCATTGATGATATAATTTCCTTAATACATATAAGACTTATGGTAAAGTTGCCAATGCATGAAGTCTTTTATTTGCATTGTAGTTGTATTCCTGGGAAATGTGATGTACTGTTATAGCAAACAGTATGGCACAGAAGTATAAAATAGATTTAAGGTTCAGGTTCCAAGCATTATAATTCAGCTATAATTTAAATGAACGTCCAACGTGACATTTCAAAGTTGTGTGAAAGAAAGAGAAAATTCTTCATCCTGTAGGAAAGTCCCACATATTGCAGGGAATACAATCTCCTACTAGATACCAGCAGTGCGGCCTAGGTGATATAAAAGTCTAAAAATTGCTCTCCAAATTGTTGGATGGCTACCATGGAAAAGACACTTTATACCTTTCAAAGGTTCTACATACTATAGGACTAGATTAATAAGAAATGAAATTTGGAGAAATAATGGTGGGAAAATTTCCAAATTTGGTGAAAGTTACAACTTTCCAATTCAAGAATCTCAGCAAATCTAAACAGGTTAATTTCAAAGACACCCATGCCTAGAAACATCACAATAAAACTGTTAAATATCAAAGATTAAGTGTGGAAAAGAGCTTGAGAAAATATGATACATTACATACAGGGAAAAATGATTAATATAATTGTAGGTTTATTTTTTTTAAAGATTTTATTTATTTATTCATGAGAGACACACAGAGAGAGGCAGAGACACAGGCAGAGGGAAAAGCAGACCCCCTGCGGGGAGCCCCATGCAGGACACCAGGATCATGCGCTGAGCCAAAGACAGATGCTCAACCATTGAGCCACCCACGCATCCCAATATAATTGTAGATTTATCATCAGAAGACAGTGAACCATGTCTTTAAAGGACTATACATAAAAAGAGTCAGAGCATTACTCTATACCCATATAAGGTATCCTTTAGAAACAAAATCAAAAGAAAGACATTTTCAAAGTAAAACTAAGGGAACTTGTCACCAGCTGTCCTGCTTTATAAAGACCGATGAAAAGAATTTTCATAGACGAAGGAAAAGGACAATCTAGGACAATCTAGGATTTTCAGAATTTAAGAAAGAAGATCAAAACCAGTAAATATCTGGGCAAATATAAAAGAGTAACTTCAACTCTTTAATTTTAAAAATTCTCTATATGCATTTAAAACAAGATTATACCATTATCTAGTTGACTTGCCAATATATATGGAGTTAATTAGTATAAAAATTTTAACACAAACAGAGTGGGTATGGGGCCTTTCTGTTAGGTTTCTATACATATGTGATGTGGTACAATTTTAATTGTAAGTAGACTATGAAAGATTAGACATATATATCATATGGCCTAGATCAATCAATAGAAACTAATACAAAGAAATAGAACCCCAAAAGTCAACAGGTAAATTAAAATATTTAAAAATATTCAACTAGTCCAAAAGAGAGAAGGAAAATGTGAAGTGAAAGGAAGAAAAAAAAACCCAACATATTAAAATAGTACATTGACTAGAAGCAAGTAATTGCTACCTATCAGGAAAATTTCAAAAAATCAAAAGTAGAATTACTATATGATCCAGTGAATCCACCTCTGGACATATACCAAAAAAATTGAAAGTGGGGATTCCAATAGATATGTGTACACTCATGTTCACAGCAGTGTTATTTACAATAGCCAAAAAAGTGGAAGCAACCCAAGTGTCCATAGATGGACGCATGGATAAGCAAAATGTGGTATACACACACACACATTTGTCATCTTATTGTCGTATTATTGACTTTAAAAGTAAGGAAATTCTGATATATGTCACAACATGGATGAATTCAGAGGACACAATACTAAGTGAAATAAGCCAATTGTAAAAAGATAAATATGGTATAATTCGACCTATATGAAGTACTTGGTATAATCAAATTCATAGAGACAGTAAGTAGAAGGGTAGTGGCCAGGGTCAGAGGGTAGGGGGAACCAGCAGTTGCTGCTCAATGGGTTTTGCAAGATAGATTTCTGGAGACTGGTTGCACAACAATGTGAATGTACTCACTACTGAACTGCACGCTTAAAAATGGTTAAGATTATAAGTTTTATATTATGTGTATTTTGCCACAATTTCAAAAAAATCTCTTCCAATTTATAATGAGGATACAAACAACTCAGTAAAAAATGGTGAAATTATTTGAACGGAGACTTCACAAATGAAGACACACAAGTGGCCAAAGAATATCTGCAACATCAATGGTCATCAGAAAAATGCAAATTCAAGCCATACAAAATATCACCACATCCCATTATAATGGCTAAAATTAAAATTACTTACCATACCAAGTATTGGAGAGGATATAGAAATCCTGTGAAAATGTAATATAACTTAGAAAACTATTTTTCTTAAAAAGTTAAAAATACATCTGCTACTCCTCTACAAAATATATGTTTGAGCACACAAACACAATTGGAACTTATATACTGTGTTGTTAAAAGCAATAAATATTTAGATTGAAAATAAATATGCATCTTTATGTATTCATACATATTTTATTTCTTTCTTAGCACTTAAAATGCTGTTTTAGGTGAAATAATTACACCATTTTGCACTCATATTAAGCTTTTACATGGTAATTTATTGTATAAAATTAGAGTCGCAAAAAATTAATACCATTTATTGAAGCCCTACTATATGCCAGATCTCTTACATATGTTGTAACCTTTAATTTCTGCATTATACTATATTTGGCTAAAATTAATTGAGCACTTGCTATTTACTAAACACTTTAAACAGGAAATTTGATGTGGACGTTTCCATTATCCTCATTTTATTTCCCTTATATATAAGACCCCATTATACTCTTAAAAGCTCACAGTCCAAAATAAAGCTATGCTCAGAAGCCTTTAGACCAGTGGTTCTCACCTAGGGACAATTTTGTTACCCAGGGGACATTCAGAAACCTCTGGAGACATTGTCTGGTCATCACAATTGGTGGAATACTACTGGCATCTAGTGGGTAGAGGCCAGGAATGCTGCTGAACATCCTACCTATATCACACAAGACTGTCTCCTACAGCAGAGAATTAACCAGATCAAAATGTCAATCATGCCACCAAGTTTGAGAAATCCTACACTGGACCCATTATCCAAAACCTTTCTCTCCATTGGGACTATAACCTACTCACGTTTTTTTCTGTCCAGGTCCCATCCTCCTTCGCATGATTATATGGATATGGCACAAAGGAGAAAGAGAAAGGACACCTTCCCTATTTCAAGAGGTTGCTCTCATGCAACTCCCCCTCGAATTTTCCTGCTTTAGTCCTATCTCGCATAAATGGTGTGGTGTATTTGGCACTTCTCCTTTGATGGCTAAATACCCACTTCTACGAATCTCCATTCTCTGTGTGACTATTGGGATTTGGCTATGCAGCAAGGAGAGACTGACTCTTTTAGCATCTTACTATGCCCCTACTTATTTGTCATGCCCCAGTCTTTGTGATTGAACAATCAGCCTTTTGCAAGTGGCCTCCACCACATCTTCCCTTTGTGCACTATTAAGAAAAGTGATAAGGGGCACTTGGGTGGCTCAGTGGTTGAGTGTCTACCTTCAGCTCAGGTCATGATCCTGAGGTCCTGGAATCTACTCCCACATCAGGCTCCCCTGGTAAATAAAAATCGTTAAATAAGTAAATAAAATACGTTTTTAAAAAAGAAAGCTGATAAAATGTAAAGCCCTCAAAAGTATAAGAATAGGAAACGGGAGGTTGGTTACAAATTTATATCTAGAGAGTGCATTATTTTTTTAATAATACTTTTTTAAAGATTTTTATGTATTTATTCATGAGAAACACACACAGAGAGAGGCAGAGACATAGGCAGAGAGAAGCAGGCTCCATGCAGGGAGCCTGATGCAGGATTCGATCCCGTGACTCCAGGATCACATCCTGTGCCAAAGGCAGATACTCAACCTCTGAGCCACCCAGGCATCCCTAGGCAGTGCATTCTGAACCATTAACTCATACTCCATTTTCTCTCTTGTCCAGTAAAAAAAGCCTTGATGTCCTTTTTGGCTAATCTAGTTTTGACTCTACTTTTTATCAGGGTGACAGCAGCGATAATGGACTTAAAGTGGAACAGAATATTCTATGTCAGTATGCTGCTTACTTCAAGTTTTTATATCTATAAGTCTTCAGAATTGGAAGATAATTTTCTTGAATGCACTAGTATAAAGTCAGTATTCCAAGAAGTTCTTGGCTTTCTCCAGATGTTCAAAACTGCAGATTAAAATAGCAATCCTCTGTAATAGAACACTGCCTCCACCTGCAGTTAGAAAGACATTCACAACAAGAACCCCATTCCTTAAAAAAAATAAAATAAAATTCTCTAGCAAAGAACTTGGAAGAGGATGGTTTGTTTAGAAGATAACCATGAATTCTGAGTCAAATTTACACATCTCAGTGCTTTGGTATGACTTCTAGAAACAGTTAATAAGAACTAGATTTCTATCTTGTAATTGATGGATCATAAGTAAGTATGTTATTGCTCAGGTTTGGCTTAAATAGAATTTGAAGTAGAGTGAAGTTCCTAGGTCTTACCTGAAGTATCCTTGTTGGGTTCATTCAGTATTATCCTCATGAAATCATCTTTACTACATTTCTCCTTACATTTCTCAGGGGTTGACCTACAAGTCTTATTGGAGTTGTTTGCATGGCTTGGTCTTTGGTCTCCCGTGGCATTATCGATATGAGACCTGTGAGAAGGTAGCATGAACTTTTGAATGGCATCTTTTTATTCGATTCATATTGCTCTCAAATGCTTATGCTTGTTACTCCTGGGTTGTCAAAAACGGGACATCAGTGCATTCATGAAGAGTAAGTCTTGAAAATAAAGGGAAGAAAGCTGAAAGCCCAGAAAAGACTTGGGACAAACTAACAGTAGTTTTTGCTCATTTTGAAATGTTTTCTTTTCTTCTGACTTGAAATTTGTCATTTTAGGATGGTACAATTTCAGTGTGAGAGTGGGAATAGCCTAAAGTGACACAGAAAAAAAAAATAAATTCCCTATCTGGCTGTACCCAAGTCTTACTGGCAACGGAATAGCCAGAAAGCAAAGATGAAGGATATCTAAGATGGGAACAGAGTGATCACAATGGGGTGTGTAATCCAAGAAGGGCAACCACTGAAAGCTTAGATAATCTTTAGATTATCTCCTTGATGCAATCTCCTTGATACAGCATCTATTACTCTAACATCTATCTATCTAGCAACTATCCCAGTAGCAACCTGCCCACCTGGTGCCCAAATCTGGTTTTTAGTATTATTCTCCAATAAAGGACTACCTGGAGAAATGACTGATTCCAAGACTAGAGAAGGAAATACACATGATATTCCTGGACTGTCTTACAGTGCCAGGAATTTAGAATGTGCCAAAAACAAATTAAAAACAGAACAAAACAAAAACTCCACAATAACCCAAAGTAACCCAAAGTAAAATTGTGTTCAAAGTAACACAGGGACAAATTGTGTGAAAGAGCTCCCAGTCGGGGGGTGCCTGTGTGGCATAGTTGGTTGAGTGTTCCAACTCTTAGTTTTGGCTCAGGTTGTGATGTCAAGGTTGTGAGATCAAGGCCCACCATAGGCTCTGCGCTCATAGGGAAGTCTGCTTCAGGTTCTCTTCATCTCCCTCAAACCCTCACCCTTATGCTTGCCCCCCCCCTTCTCTCTAAAATAAATAAATAAATCCTTAAAAAAAAAGAAAAGAAAAAAGCAAGTAAGAGCTCCCAATAGTCAATGCTGGAACGATGTGAGTAACAAAATAAATAACAGTAATATTGGATTTTAACACATAGACTAAAATAAATATCCATTAGTCCATATTGATATGTTGTTGAATAAATAAATACATAGGGAGAATAGATCAAGAAGAATTCCAAATAATTTATGTAGCTCTTTCACACTTAAGGAGATAGAAGACAACTCCTCATTCTTTATGTGTGAGCTTTGCACAGTGACTTTCTTCCCAATAGTGAAGTATTGAAAGGAAGGAGAAAAAAGAGTAACTTAATGTGGAAAATTTGAAGAACACTACCTCAAACTGGGTGATCATGGTCAACATCAATCCAGGCTATATTGATAGCATTTACCCTTGATCTGATGTGATAAGAATAGCATCTCACCTGTGAATTTCCTCTCCCGTAATCCAGTCTAATCACGAGAAAGACATCAGAGAACTCCCAGCTGAGGGACATCCTACCAAATACCTGACCAGCTCTCCTCAAAACTGTCAATTAAAAACCAGAAAAATCTGAAAAACTGTCACAACTAAGAGGAGCATTGGGAGACATGACAACTAAACACAGTGTGGTACCTGGATGAGATCCTGGAACAGAAAAAGAACATCAGGGAAAAACTGAGGAAATCTTAATAAATTACAGACTTTAGTTAACACTGATGTATCAATATTGGTTCATGAATTGTGACAAATGTAATACACTTAGGTAAGATGTTAATAGGAGAAACTGACTATGAGGTAAACAGGAACTCTCCATAGAATCTTCAGGATGATTCTGTACATCTAAAACTGTCCCAAGATTAAAAGTCTATTTTAAAAATAATAGAATATTCTCATTTGAATCTGCTAAATGCTTACAAAAGTGAGCTTGCCCCTAGACAGAGACAAACATAGAAAGTTGTATGAAATGCCAAATTGACCACTTAAGTTCTCACTCCAGAACACAATCAGTCTAAGCTTGGTATCCATATCTCAGCACTTTTCCCTAACAGGGCTTGTTCTTACCAGTTATCAGACTCCTCTCTCCATTTCATGTTACTACTTCCTACACACTAGCCCTCAGCAAGTTAATCTGATAAGCAAATCTACAGTAACAGCAAAAGGTAAAAGATTGTCAGTTAACAAAGCAACGTGTCAACTGTGGTCATTGGGAGCCAAGACACTTTCATCCCTCATTGACTCTCATAGTGGGGTTGTCAGACAAGAAAGGTGGGGATGGTTTCAACAGCAGACGCTATTGACATAGGTGATACTTGGTCCCTCTTCCCTTATGCATAATTGTGCACCTAATGTAGGTCCACCTTTCTGGAAAGGCAATGGGAAGTCAGTCACCAGATTCCCCGTAATACAGAGGACCCGCCGGTAAGAACTCCTAGAAATAGCCATGAAAAAGACAAAATCACATTAGTCTTCAGGAGACAGCATCATAGACCTTGACTCTTTTATGGGTTTAGGTCTACCTGGGAGATCACTGCTGGGTGAATGCTTCCTATTAAGTTCGTCTATGAAATCGTGGCATTCCTATTTCCTGTATAAGACCTATGACAAAAACAGCCTCGTATTAATCATATTAATATACTAGGGAGAAATGGTACTCATAAGACTCTATGAAATTGTATCAATCGTATTAATATAGCAGGAAGAAAAGGTATTTAACGGACTCTGAAATACCAGGGCTGAATTACACTGGCTTTTGTGAAGCAGGCATACCTCATCCATTTCATCTCAAGCTAGTTATCCCAGTAGCTGCCTCTTAAAAAAAAAATCATTTAAATCAAACCACACTTTCCCTTACAGACAGACGAAATCACTTGCAGCTAATCCATCTCCTACTTTATTGCCCATAGAAATGAAGAACAGGTTGCACAAGCACGGTGGCTGGGAGACAGCAGTCATCCGTTTCCTTATAGTATACAAGTTTGATCGTGTTTGCCTAATTATCCCATTAACCTGTACCTAAAGATCCAATTACTCCAGCTGTGGGTGATTGAATAAAGGGCAATTGCAACAGATACCAGGCAGGGGACATGTGCATTCCTCATCTGTAAAGTTTGTAATTGCTGGTTCAGTCTTTCACCAAGAAATTCCTAGGGCAGCACAGATAACTGAAATGTTTTCAAAGCGCAGTTTCTAAATTGGCAAGTATTCATTTAAATTCTAAATGTTTATTATGAATCAAAGTACTCTTCCTTCTTATGAGTTCACATTTGTGCTATTCCCATCACTTTCTTCCTTCAAAGGATTTTGAAAAATTGAGCCTACCAAACCAGGTTCTTTCTTTCTAAGCACTATTCCTCCAATTCAGGTAGCTGTCATCAGATATATAGAGGTCTCGAACTCAAGATAGGGATGCATGAACCAATGATCTAAGCTTTCTTTGGGTGTGATTAAATGTGTGTAAATTATTCATTAAAGCATAATTTTCCCATAAAAACAATTCTACATTAAATAGCTAGCATAAACATTTAGCTATGGTTTCTGATCTCAAGTGGAGACCGTGCTGGCCACAAATCCTTATATTTTTTTCCAGTTAGGTTCCCCCACAGAAAATCATAAGATTTTATCTCCTCATCTTAAATATCAAATCCCATCATCCCAGCAGGTGAGCTCATCTGACCTCGTAGTGAAGCAGACATCACCATCCAAAGGCCACCACATGTCTGCTACACCCCTTCTGCAACACCCAAGGTCTCCTCCTTGCACCTTTCATCAAAGACTAACTCATTACCTAAATCTCTATCTCTCTTATCTTCCCAGAAACTATTTTACCCCATTGATGATCTTCTCATTCCTATATCTTCTGCTACTACCTCTCTCTCTCTATTGGCTTCTTCCCATTAACATTTATATCTGCTCAGGACATTCCTATCTTTAGAAGGAATTGTTCAGCTGACATTCTCATCCAGCAATATCACTAACACTCTCTTCCTTTTTACAACCAAACTTCCTACATGAGCATACCTCCTCATGGCTCAATCCACTCTAATGGAGTTTGTGCTTACATAGCTCCACCGGAATGGGTCTTGTTGAGGTCACCAACTGATCTCCATGTAGCTCTTTCACACTTAAGGAGATAGATGTTGTTAATACTGATTTTTGCCTCTAACTGTTGATTATTATCTTTCTCTCCACTTTTCTTGGCTTATGTGGCTCATTTTTGTTCTTCCTTTTCTGTCTTCTCTTGTCATTTACCTATTCTCCCCAGATATCCACATGGCACATTCCCTCACTTTCTTAAGGTTATTATTCATAAAACTATCTTTCATCACCTTATTTAAAACTGCAAATTCCCAACAGAAAACAAGTGTTATTGATAATATAGAGAAGTTAAAACACTTATACACTATTTGTGTAGGAAAGTAAAATGGTACGGCCACGGCCACTATAGAAAACAGTATGGAGATATATAAAAAAAAAAAAAAAGATGGAATTACCATATGATCCAGCAATTCCACTCCTCAGGATGTGGAAAGTAGGGACTAGAACAGCTATTTGTACATCCACATTCCCAACAGCATGGTTCAAAAGAGACAAAAGGTGGGAAGCAACCCAAATGTGCATTGATGAACAGACTAACAAAACATAATATATACATACAATGAACTATTATTCAGCCTTAAAAGTAAGGACATTTTGACATATGTTACAACATGGATCAACCCATGGGATATCATGCTAAAATAAGCTAGTTACAAAAAGATAAATACTGTATGATTCCACTTACATGAAGTATCTAGAGCAGTCAAATTTAGAGACAGAAAGTAGAATGGTGATTACTAGGGGCTGGGGGAGAGAGGAACAGGAAGATATTGCTTAATGGATATAGAGTTTCCATTTTTCCAGGTGAAATGAGTTCTGGAAATTGGTTGCACAACAGTGTGAATGTACCTGACACTATTGAATGCACACTTAAAAATGGTCAAGATGGTTAAGTTTTAGGTTATATATATTTTGCAAACTAAAAATTTTAAAAATTACAAATTTCCCTTTCCTGCTATTTTTACTCCATAGCATTATTACCAACTAATATTTATTTTCCTTATATCTTTTGTTTATTATCTGTCTCTTCCCACTAGAATGTAAACTACATGAAGGCAGGGATTTTCACATGTTTGGTATACTGATGTATGCCCATTGCCTAACTGTCTTGCATATATTAGGTGTTCAAGTATCTTTTGAATTTTGAATGATTTAATATATTTTGTTGGACTTTTTCATGTGCTTTCCCTAAATGTCAGTTCAGTTCTGTCATATGTCCTCTCAACATCTCAATCTGTTTGATCTCTATGGGAGGTTTCATTCATTTTAATTACTAACTACAAGTTTATACCTCTAAAAAATGTACCTACAGTTTAGATTTCTCTTCTGGGATTCATACCCTTATGTCTAGCTAAATATCTACATTTGGCTGAAGTCCCACTCACCTCAAGGTCAGTAGCTTTAAAACAGAGCACATCTTCTCCCTCAAATCAGCTCCCCTTTCTGTGTTCTTTTGCAACTAATTTCACTCAATTTCCAAGACAGCAACCTGACATTCATCCTTGACTCCTCATTCTTTCCTATTTTCCACAAAAAAAATCACTTGAAAGCCTAAAATTTATACCCTCTAATTATTTATTGAATCTGTTCGTTTTAGTTGTTTCAACTTTAGAGCTATTGCTGGTAGGGCTGCTATAAAATTCTTATGCATTGTTCTTTGATGAAGAAATAAATTAGTTTTTGAGGCTATATAAGAATAGAATTTCTTAGTCATTAGATATCTATATATTTGGCTTTGGTAGATATTGATGGATTTCCAATCTGTTTGTACCAAATTACATTCCCTCCAGCACTGTATAGGAACTCTTAATTGGTCTATATCATTTCAACATTTGGTATCATCAGTCCTTTTTAATTTTTGCTATTCTGATAGGTATACAATAGTATTAGTTTGTGGTTTTATTTGTACTTCCATGAATAATTAATAATATCAAGCAATTTTTGATATGTTTTGGGACTATTTTATATCTTTTTTTATAAAGTGCCTATTCAAATTTTGCCCATTTTTTATAGAGTGTGATCTATAGTTTTCTTAATGAGTTACAAAAGTTTTTGTATATTCTAGATGCAAATTCTTTATAGAATATATGAATACTAATATAGTCTCCCTTTCTACTGTTGTTTTTTTTACTCTTAATGATGGATTTAATGAACCAGGCTCTTAAATCTAGTGTAATCCATTTTTAAATTTTTATTTTATTGTCAGATTTTTTGTGTACTGTTGAATAAAATTTTGATTAGCCTAAAATCTTGAAGATGTTCTCCTATTTTATCATCTAGAACCTTTATGTCTCCCTTTCCCAGGCCAGGGTGTGATCCTGCAGTCCCAGGATCGAGTCCCACATCTAGCTCCTTGAGTGGAGCCTGCTTCTCCCTCTGCCTATGTCTCTGCCTCTCTGCCTCTCTCTCTCTCTGTGTCTCTCATGAATAAATAAATTTTAAAATCTTTAAATATGTATATTTAAAGATTTAAAGATTTAAATATATGTATATTTAAATATACATATATATATCAGGGTGCCTGGATGGCTCAGTTGGTTAAGTGTCTGCCTTAGGCTCAGGTCATAATCTCTGGGTGTTGAGATTGAATCCTGCACCAGGCTCCCTGCTCAGCTGGAAGTCTGCTCTCTTTCTCTCTCTCTCTCTCTCTCTCTCTCCCTCTGCCCCTCCCCACTGCTCATTCTATCTCTCTCAAACAAATAAATGAAATCTTTAAAATCTTTAAAATATATATATGTACTCATATGTACTCATATCAATAATGTTTTATAGTTTTCTGTGTAGAAGTTTGTGTAGAATGTGTAGAATTTTGAACAACTTTCAATAGATTAATTCTTTGTATTTGACATCTTTGTTATTATAAAAATATTATTTAATTTTATTCTTTAATTTTTTTAGAATACAGAAAGAAATACTTTGGTTTTACCTTGATAAACTTACTGTTTCATTCTAATAGGTTATCTGTAAATTTTTTTTCAGGTGATTTTCTACAACTGTGTTTTCTATGAATAACATAGAAATAGGCTTTAAATGTTTTTTTTCTTGACTTACTGTACTTAGACTTATAGTAAAATGTTGAGTAGAAGTTGTGGTGTCAGACATCCTTGTTTCTAATTCCAGAATAGTCTTATTTTTAAAAAATATTTTATTTATTTATTCATGAGACACAGAGAGAGAGAGAGAGAGAGAGAGAGAGAGACAGGCAGAGACACAGGCAGGCTCCATACAGGGAGCCTGATGTGGGACTCGATCCCAAGACTGCAGGATCATGCCCCGGGAAAAAGGCATTTGCTAAACTGCTGAGCCACCCAGGGATCCCCCAGAATAATGTTCTTGAATGGAAAACGCTCACAGAAAATAAGAGTGAGTGCATTTCAAAGCATGTTTCTTTTCTCTGGGATACTGAAACCTCAAATTCTGAATATCTTGATAACTCTCTAGTGCCTTCATACCGAACATTTTTTTATTTTATCCAGCTTGCCTACTTGTTCTTAAAATTTTCCCAAGCATAAGGTGTTCCACGATTACTGGAAGTAAGAATGTTAATAAAGGCTTTCAACATTACTTTATTCCTAAAGATTCCATGCTTCATTTTGCCTTTCTGGACGTTTTAAACACAGGCTGGAGAGAATTTTTCATTGAAAATATATGGCAATTGTTTCATACCATTTTAATTTTTAATTCAACTTATATCAATAAATAAATCCCACTGAATTTCTGTGACAAAATTTTGCTGAGAATTAGCTCATAAGATATCTAGAAATCTGTTCCTCTTGTTCCATCCATGAACACAGAGCAGGTTTTATTTTTTTTTCCTTCCCCTCCTCCCTTTTTTTTTTTTTTTTTTTTTTTGAGAGAGAGAGAGAGGATGGGGGTGAGGAGGAGCAGAGGGAGAGGGAGATGGAGAGAGAATCTTAAGCAGGCTCAACAGCCAGTGTGGAGCCCAATGAGGGGTTCAACCTCACAACAAGAAAGAAGAAAGAAAGAAAGAAGAAAGAAAGAAAGAAAGAAAGAAAGAAAGAAAGAAAGAAAGAAAGAAAGAAAGAAAGAAAGAAGAAAGAAAATAAAGAAAAGGAAGGAAGGAAGGAAGGAAGGAAGGAAGGAAGGAAGGAAGGAAGGAAGGAAGGAAGGAAGGAAGGAAGAAAGGGCTCCTACATTAAGCCTGAATCCTTTGCTATAATCAAAGCAACATCCTTTTGGTGCTCATTGATCTTCCATCTCTTAAAAGATATATAATACTATGAGCAGACTTTTAAAATGATTTTCTAGGAAATCATTGCCTGACTCTCTGAATGAAGGGAATAATGGGAAGTGATGTGCCTAGCCATAACATTACTAGATTTTGCTAATCTATTTCTCCAGACAGCCTTAGTATCCACATATGTCATCTAAAATTATATGAACCTTATCCAGATCAATAGTCCATTTATGCACAGAAGATGGCAAGAATAAAATATGGTATCATACAGTTTAAACTCAAAAGTAGGGATCCCTGGGTGGCGCAGCGGTTTGGCGCCTGCCTTTGGCCCAGGGCACGATCCTGGAGACCCGGGATCGAATCCCACATCGGGCTCCCGGTGCATGGAGCCTGCTTCTCCCTCTGCCTGTGTCTCTGCCTCTCTCTCTCTCTGTGACTATCATGAATAAATAATAAATAAAATCTTTAAAAAAAAAAAAAATAAAATAAACTCAAAAGTAATGTATATTCATATAGCACTTGATTTTACAAAGCAGCTTCACACATTATAATTGTTTCTTCACAATTACCCTATAAGATATATTTGACAATAATAGTAACTACTATTCATTGAATACTGCGTCCTTCTACTATAGTATATGTTTTTATAATACCAGTTGCTCCTAGGCAATTTGTAAATACAGGAATAATATCATTATAACATGGTAGTTTTTGTCTTGGTTCTAGTTCCTAGGTCATAAATAAAATCTGGAGTAGCAGAATTATAACTACAATCCAACAGAATGACACAGAAACTAGAAAAGACAAAACAATTGCAAAAAAACTTACACATTTTAAACTTAACTATAAAGCAATGGTAACCAAGATGTCATGATATTGTTAAAATCTAGGCAAATAGATCAGTGGAACAGAACATAGAGGCCAGAAATAGACAAACACAAACACAGTGAAGTGGTTTTGACAAAGAAGCAAAGGCAATTCAATGGAAAAAGTAATGTCTCTTCAACAAATAGTACTGCAACAACTAGATGTCTATAGACAAAAACATTAACCTCAACACATACCTTATACCTTATACAAAAATTAGCTCAATATAAATCATAGACCTGAATGTAAAATGTAAAACTATAAAAATTCTTCAAAAACCTATAGGAGAAAATCTGCATGATTCAGGATTTAGAGATGAATTTTTAATACAACATCATAAACCCAATCCTTAAACTTTTTAAAAAAAGATAAATTAGATTTTATTAATATTTAAAACTTCTGATCTTTAAAAGACACTATTAAGAGGATGAAAAGGCAAGCCACAGAATGGGGGAAATATTTGCCAATCACATATCTTATAAATAACTTGTATTCTGAATATATAATTTCTAAACTCAACAATAAGAAAACAAAAAGCACAATTAAAAACAGGCAAAAGATTTAAACAGACATTTCACCAAAATTTGGCAAATACATGGGCACATAAGCATTTGAGAGAATCTCACCATCATTTGTCATTAGGAAATGGAAAGTTAAAATCACAATAAGATACCAATCTACATATATTAGAATAGCTAAAATACTTTTTAAAAACCTAACAATATCACATGCTGAGGATACTGAGCAACAAGGACTCTCATCACTGGTGGTGAGAAGACAAAATAGTACAGCTATTTTGGAAGAGAGTTTAGTGGTTTATTATAAAGTGAAACAGATTTACCATTCGATCTAGTAATTGTGCTCCTAGGTATTTATTCAAGTGAAATAGAAGCTTGTTTTCACACAAAAACCTGTATGTGATGTTCTCAGCAGCTTTATTCATAATTACCCAGAACCGGAAGCAATCAAGATGTCCTTCAACTGATGAATACATAAACAAGCTGTTACATCAATACAATAGGATACTATTCAATAATGAAAAGCTATTGATTCACACAACGTAGATGGCTCTGAAATGCATCTTGCTATGTAAGAAAGTCAGATCCCGAAAGCTACCTGTTATCTGTCTACATCAGAAAAAAGCAATTGGATGGAAACTCATAGAGATGAAAAACATATTAGTGATCTTCAGAGCTTAGAATAATAGGAAAGGAGAGCTTAAAAGAGAGGCAGAAGGCAATTTTTACGGTCATGGAACTGTTCTCTATGGTACTGGACTTGTGGACCAAATCCATTCACCAAAACCCCTGGAAACATACATTACAAAGAGTGAACATTAAACATGAACATTAAAAATAAAATCAAACAGAATATCAGAGGGATCCCAAGATGGAATGCAGAGTATGACAAATGGATCCATGATACAAATGTATAAATAACTTCATTGGAGGGGTGGTGGGGAAAAAGGGGCTGACCTCAATAAGGAACTTTGAAAACAGTTTTTACAGACTAGAAACTGTAAGGTTAAGTACACAAAAATGGAAGAGTACATAAACACTGCACTCTAGTTGATAATTTTTTTCACATTATGGAATCAGTTAACAATTCTAAAACTGTCTAAAATGTGTACTAAAGTTAAACATATTAGTAAATGGATAGTGCATGATGAGAACCAGGTTTCTCATTGTCAGAGACAGAAGTTACAGATAATCAAGTGATAGGAGGGAACAAGAATGAACCATGTGGTAATGAATTACAGTCAAAGACATAAACTCATGTTTAGTTTACTATATATTCAGATGATAGCTAGAGATAATTAGGAATATAAGACATGTGTTAATATATATCCAGATATTTCATAACTCTGCTGAAAGGGCCTAGAGGGAGTGACACCCCAGTAGCAGTGAGCACACCTAATACCCAAATCTTGGTTTCTATTGTACTATTCTCCAATGACAGGAACCAAAGCTTCTTAGATGAATGATTTATTCCTGGATTATAATAGGTATATTAAAGTTGAGCCCAGATATCTTTGAGGGCCAGAAAGTAAGGAAGTGCTGAAAAAAAAATGAAGGCATGTCAAGGGAAACAGAAGTCAACCTAAAAGTGTCCCCAATGGCCAAAACTGAAAGAATTTGAGCAAAGAAATAAACTATACAATATGGTATTATAATTCAAAAAGTAAAATAAATATAGGTGAATCCATACAAACATAAATAAATGAATTAAATCAATAACTAATGGGAGTAAAGACCTAAATTTTCCTTATAAAAGGATTCCAAATGATACATGGAATGAAGCTTCATTTCTCCCTCCTCCTGGCAGTAGGCTGGAAGTTCTCACTGCTGGAGAGAGCAAGTAAAATTATAGTGGAGAAACCAATGAACACCAGCTGGTCATGTGGGTAATATGTGTCCCCCTGGCATGATGTGATGAGAATAAGAAGGGCACCTCACCTTGCTGTAGTCTTCCCCCAAACCTTTAACCACTGACTAAGTGTGACAAAGACAGCAGCAAACTCAGCTGAGGACATTCTGCAAAATACCTGACCAGTTCCCCTTGAAAACTCCAGGGTTGTGAAAAACAGAAAGACACTGAAATTGTCACAGGCCGGAGGATGCTAAGGACACAGGAAGACTAAATGCACTGTGGTAAGTTGGATTGGCTCTTGAAACAGAAAAGGACAGCAGTGGAAAGATGGCAGAAATCCAAATAAATTAGGAAGCTTGGTCAATTCTAATGTACCAATCTCGGTGTGTTGATTACAACAAGCATATCATGGTAATGTAAGATGCTAACATGAGCAGAAACTGGGGACGGCATTTGGGAATTCTGGTTATCTCTGCAACCTTTCTGTAAATCCCAAATTATTCCAAAAGAGAAAGGTTATTTTAAAATACCCTAGGTGTAGGGATGCTTGAGTGGCTCAGCGGTTGAGTGCCTGCCTTGGGCCCAGGGCATGATCCTGGAGTCCCGGGATCGAGTCCCACATTGGGCTCCCTGCAGGGAGCCTGCTTCTCCCTCTGCGTGTGTCTCTGCCTCTCACTTTCTGCGTCTCTCATGAATAAATAAATAAAATCTTTAAAAAAAAAAATCCTAGGTGTAGCTTAAAAAATAGGAAATGAAAAAACTCAACTGGACATAAATGTTTTTAACAGTTTGGCATTAATTGAGTCTAATTTCTGATCTGCCTCGTCATGTAAATTTTTTTTTTAATTTGAAAACATGAGTTTTCCCCTGTAAATGCAGAAAATCATGTTGGTGTATTATGTCGGGGTTTACACTGATGAATAAATATCTGACACTTGAAAAATATAAGCAAATAAAAACATAAGAAAATAATACTTTTAATTTTATATTTGTTCTACGTGTTATCTTTGATGAAAATACAATTTGAGAGACCTAAAATGCATTTAGTGTATTATTCTGGGTAGAAGCCATTACATAAAATTCTTGATTATAAGACAAACAAAATATTTGGGGAGGGGAGAAAAACAGTCAGTGCAAGGGCTTACAACTTCCTGCTTCTCTGCCTAAGATCTTTCTCCAGCGTCATGGGATCTAGATCAGAAAGTGCACAGAAAAGCCCAAAGCACGAGGAATTTGATACTCTCAGAGACAATCAGCAACTGAAGAGAGTCAACATCGGTGAATAAAGTTCCCCAGCTCTCCTGTCTCACCATGCACAATTCCTCGATGCGGACTGCACTAATGAGGGGCACTAATGAAAATGCATTCAGGTTAATCAGCTATTCTTAGAAAGGAGAAATAATTTCAGAAATGCTTCAGAGGAAAATAAACTAATCAACCTCCAAACGTGCTTTCGGCATAGAAACTAATTTCCTGTAATTGTACTACAGGTTAAAGAAAAATAACTTTATCATGAACATGTACAAAGGCAAAAGTGGAGGGAGGGTGTCTTTTGTTTTGCTTTGTTTTGTTTTGTTTTGTTTTGTGAAAGATATGCTTCCAAAGGGAACTGAGTCCCAGCTGTCCATGGTGCTGAGCTGTTCTCTGTCACTTACTTTTTGGCTTTTCCCCCCTTTCCTGTCTTGATTTCCTTGTTCTCTCCCCTGTGCTTCTTGGGATAACCTCCAGACAAGTTACCTACACCAAAATCCATTCCCAAAGCCTTTTGTGGAGAAACATCACTGCACTAGTAAGAGAACACTCAGATATGTGCAATAATAAAATTCAGCCAATTCTGTTGCTAATTGTTAACCATACTAAAGCCCACTGGCACTTTTATTTGTAATTCTGATGGTGCGTTTTTCAAGGTAGGAGAACAGACATATTTTATTTAGTGAATTTGTTAGCTACATATATATCTTTAAAAATACTTAGACATATAATGGGTAGGTTTTCTACTCCAAGCTGCAAAATGTTTGAGACAGAACTGTCAGTAGGAAACACTGAGTCATGTCTAGGGTTCTGACAGGTGATGAGCCTCTTGACCTGTCCATAGGTGAGGAAGCATCCATGGGCCCTTTCCAAATTATAGATTGGAGTTTTATAAAACATATTTAGCAGTAGTTCTTTTTTTAAAAAAAGATTTTATTTATTTATGAGAGACATGGAGAGACAGAGGCAGAGACATAGGCAGAGGGAGAAGCTGGTTCCATGCTGGGAGCCTGACGTGGGACTGATCCCAGGACCCCGGGATCACGCCCTGGGCTGAAGACAGCGCTAAACCGCTGAGCCACCCGGGCTGCCCTATTTAGCAGTAGTTCTCACTGGAAGAATAAAAATAGATGTCTTAGTCTGGTCATCAAAAGAGGGAAGGGATTTGCCGTGCCACTCTCCTAGGATCCAATGGCACCTGGGTCAGCATTCTCTGTCTCATAGCAAAGAAACTTCTGGAAAATCCCATGTCCCTCTCTACCAGCAGTGCCCTATATCTATAAGGAAAAATGTGCTGGATATCTCTTTTGAGGAGCTAAGGGAGTTCTGACTTACTGACTAGCATTTTACCGATAACACACCCTCTTCAAGCAATGTCTCCTTAAAAGAAAAAAAAAAATGGCATTCTACTCCAAGAAGGATCTTTCTATCTACATTTTGTTCATTGATTCATTCATACAGTAGAGACCCATCAATTTTTATATTATTTATCTCTTATTCAATGTGTTCTAATCCATTACATTACTAGTTTTGGTGCTCTAACCACATAAGGATTAGCCAGTGGAACTCTTTTGGGCCAGCTCTAGTGTCATTTTGACATGTTCCCAACATTCTCAAGAAACTCCATGATTTCTTGTTCCATGAGCCAGTCCAAGCTTATCTCAGTCTCCCACCTCTAGCCCTGAAATCAGCCATTCTTCAAGAATCCAAGCTCCTTGAAATGGAAACTAGTATTCAGAGCTAATTAATAAAGATGAAATTATGGTGTTAGAAAATCATGATTTGGCAACTACTGTAGTAACAACTGCTTCAGACAAGAAATCATCAGTGGATGCAAAAACCACTGGTGGAGGTCTGATAAAGGACAGAATATTTACACAGCTTCAGAGTATCTCCCCACAAAATACTTATTAATGACAGAGAAAAATAGTAACTTTAATGTAGCACTACAGGGGCATGTGGGTGGCTCAGTCAGTTAAGCATCCAATTCTTGGATTTGGTTCAGGTCATGATTTCATGGGTGGTGGGACTGAGCTCCGTGTCAGGCTGTGAGCTCAGCAGTGAATATGATTAAGCCTTTTTCTTTGCCTGTGCTCCTCCCCCTGCTCCCCCTCAGTCTTTCTCTCTAAGATAAATATCTTTTTTTTAAGTTTTATTTATTTATTCATGAGAGACACACAGAGAGAGAGAGGCAGAGACGCAGGCAGAGGGAGAAGCAGGCTCCACACAGGGAGCCCGATGTGGGACTCGATCCCAGGACTCCAGGATCATGCCCTGAGCTGAAGGCAGGTGCTAAACTGTTCAGCCACCCAAAGGTCCCCTACAATAAATATCTTTTAAAAAATAAAGTAACACTAATAATAACAGAATAAGCCTGTTAGACACCATCTTAATGAAGCAATAAAAAGTATCATCCAGTCATGGTTCAAAATGACCTCATGAGACTCCTGATACACCATGCTGAGAACACAGTCTCACTTTTGCAACAAGCTTGCAAAAATATGTAATCTAAGACTAATATTAAGAAAACATCACACAAACACAAATTGAAAGATATTCTATGAAATTACTGGTAAGTTCTCTGAAAATACATCAAGGTTATGAAAAGCAAAGAAAAAACAAGGGATTGTTCCAGAGTAGAGCACATAAGACAGAGTATGTATGTAATGCAACTCGTGATTGACTCCTGGCCACACATTTTCTCCCCATAATATGCATAAATGAGACAATGCCTAAAATTTGAATAACGTCTAGATAGTATATTGTCAGTGTGAGTGTTATGATTTTCACAGTTGTTCTGTGGCTATGTACAAAAACATGATTCTCTCTATTTTATTTTTAAAATGATTTTATTTATTTATTTGAGAGAGCAAAAGAACACAAGCAGGGAGAACAACAGAGGGAGAGTTTTGTACCATGTTTGCAACTGGTCTGTAAATTTGAAACTATTTCAAAATAAAAAGTTACAAAGATAAACACAAAAATAAACTCAAAATGGATTAAAGACCTAAATGTGAGACCTGAAACCATAAAAATCCTAGCAGAGAGCACAGACAGTAATGTCTCTGACATCTGCCATAGCAACATTTTTCTAAATATATCTCCTGAGATAAGGGCAATGAAAGCAAAGATAAACTATTGAGACTACATCAAAATAAAAAGTTTCTGCATGGTGAAAAAGAAACTATCAAAACTAAACAACAACCTATTGAAGAGAAGATATTTGCAAATGACATATCCAGTAAGGGGTTAATATCTAAAATACAAAAGAACTTTACAATTCAACATCCACAAAGCAAATAATCTGATTTAAAGTGGGCAGAAGACATGAACAGACAGTTCTCCAAAGAGGACATACAGATGGCCAACAGACACATGAAAAGATGCTCAAACATCACTCATCATCATTATCAGGGAAATGCGAATCCAAACCATAGCAGGATACCACTACACACCTGTAAGAATGGCTAAAATCAAAACATAAGAAACCACAAGTGTTGGCAAGGATATGGAGAAAAAGGAGCCCTCTTGCACTGCTGGTGGAAATGCAAACAGGAGCAGCCACTGTAGAAAATAGTATGGAGGTTGTTCAAAGGTAAAAGTAGAACTACTCTACAATCTGATAGTCACACTCCTGAGTACTTTAAAAATGCAAAAACACTAATTCAAAGGGATATATGTTTACAGCAGCATAATTTACAATAGCCCATTTATGGAACCAGCTCAAGTGCCCATCAACAGATGAATGGATAAAGACTGTATACACACACACACACACACAACACACACATACATATATATTTATATATACATATACACATCTATACAGTAAAAAAATGAAATTTTGTCATTTACAACAAAATGGATGGAACTAGAGAGTATAATGTTAAGTAAAATAAGTCAGTCAGAGAAAGACAGACAAATACCATGGGATTTCACTTATATGTGGAAGAAAACATTTTTGTGTTCCTAATCCTATGGCATTTAAATGTATCTGAATGAAATTTTCATGTGAAAATAAAATACCAACTTTTTGATTAATTTTTAAAGGATGAATTGGGGAACAATGAGTTATAATCTCAGCCCATAAAGTATTTTTGTTCACATTATATTAGTAATTTTCTCAGCCCTAATAACTTTGTGGGCATCTGATAAATTCTGAGGATACCTAGCAGATAGCTCGCTAAGAATTCATGCAGCGACCAAGACAGAGCCCTGATAAGTACTCATTTGAGTTAATCAACTATTATTAGAAAGGAAAGTATTTTCAGAAAAGCATCAGAAGGAAATAAGTGGGGCAACCTGTAAACATGCTTTTGGCATAGAAATTTAATTTCCTGTATTCAAGTGGAGCAGCTTCTTTTGGCAAAGAAAGCAAAATTGGTTTTTTTGAGTTGAACATTTCCCTTGTTTCTAAAAATATCCATGGTTAGGATCATCAGACTGAGTCCCATGTTATCCTCATGTTCAGCGAGGAGTCTGCTTACACACACACACACACACATCACTGATGTATGTATATCGCATATATATATACATATATCAGTGTTATTTCCCACAGTCATGATTAAAAACTTCATAATAGTGGGGAGCCTGGGTGACTCAGTGGTTGAGTGTCTGCCTTTGGCTCAGGATGTGATCCTGGGGTCCTGGAATCAAGTCCTGCATCTGGCTCCCCACAGGGAGCCTGCTTCTCCCTCTGCCTATGTCTCTGCCTCTCTCTGTATGTCTCTCATGAATAAATAAATAAATAATTTTTAAAAAAACTTTCATAGTGGTGAGATGGTCACTCAAAGCCTAGGTAGATCTGCACTCCTTCACAGGTTGGACAGGGAAGAAATCAAAAATCACTTCTGCCATTTTGCTGTATTTCCACTTTTATTCACTTTGATGTTAGCCACAGGATTTGGGGTCATAGGCATGGTGGTTTCTTCACCGACCATTTTCTGAGAAAAGAAAGCAGCTCTGAATTTTCCAAGCTTGCAGGAAGCATTAATAAATCAGATGGCAAAGGCAATGCATTTAAAATGCTCATTAACTCTCCCTTTCTCTGCCATCATGGTGTGTGTGGGTTGACCGTTCCCCACCATGTCTTCTCACAAGACATTCGGGATCAAGCCATTCCAGACCAAGACACAAAAGCGGGATCATCCCATTTCCCAGTGGATTCAGATGAAAACTGATAATAAAATCCCATACAGGTCCAAGAGAGGAATTGTAGAAACAAGCTGGATCTCTAAGGGATGACATATATTTATGCTGTGTGATGGCCATGTGCTTGTATCCCTCTGTAAGATCACTACTATCTAAACAGTAGACACATTTTATTGGAAAAATGACTTTTCTCTGTTACTATGCTTCTGCACCAGTAAGTTGGTTTGGTAATAAGTATGTGAGACCTTTTGTTTGAAAATTAATAAAAAATAAAACAAAATGAAGTCTGTCATTAAGTGATCTTTGTTCAAAGAGAGGGAGGTTTGAAACTACATTCTCAATTGTGAATTCCCCAAGACTAAATTGTACAGTGGTTCTCACCTGAAGCTCTGAGAAAAAGGCAATTTTAGACAAGCTTCTCTTGAAACTATTTTGGACCACTCTGCTCTTATATTACCCTTGTCTACCTAGTATTTCATTCTAGTCCTGTAATGTTTAAATTTTTCCTATCTCTGCCTATTGCCTACCTCTGCTTCTATTACCATTAAATTTGTTTTTCACCCTTGAACAAAATCCCAAGTAGTATCACTTTATTCTGTGTTTCTTTCATATTTGTTATAATAAAAAGACTGATTTACATTACTCTATCTTACTTAGTGATTTTACTAGTAGTAGGCTCTGAATCATTAAAATATTAGTATTAATAGTATTATCAGCAATTGTTATCAATGGAAAATGGGAGCCTGTTCTTAAAAAGCACCTGCTCTTTAAAAAATAGCATTACCATGGGGCGCCTGGGTGGCTCAATCAGTTAAACATCTGTCTTTGGCTCAGGCCATGATCCCAAGGTCCTGGGATCAAGCCCTGCATCGGGGTCCCTGCTCAGCGTGAAGTCTGCTTCTTCCTCTCTTTCTGCTCCTCCCCACCTGAACTCATGCTTTCTCCCTCTCTCAATCAGATAAATAAAATCCTTTAAAAAAATAAAAATAAAAAAAATAAAAGACAGTATTGTCTGTTTAAAGATTGAAACCATATTTCCCATCTCAATGGATCTGTTAAAGCACATTCCTCCTAAAAATCTGCATAATTCACATCTCATAGTTTAAAATCCGACTCTAAGGAGAGTACACCAGGGCATTTCCAGGTTTGCTTTCATATTAAGTCATTGATGCTCTATTAATGTTCTTTTCAGGAGCCTTGAGGGGGAGACAGGATCCTTTGTCTAAGGCATTGGTCCTAATGTGGGAGGGAGTTAAAAAGGGATTTAATCCCTCAGGGGATATTTGGTCAGGTCTGGAAACATTTTTGCTTGTCACAGCTAGGGGAGAGTTGCTACTGGCACCTAATGGATAGAGGCCAAGGATGCTGCAAAACGCCCTCAATACACTGCCCATCACCATCAATAATTTTCCTGCCCAAGATGTCAGTAGTGTTGACATTGTCAATGCAAAATGAACAAAACTTTTAGAATCTCTAAAGTGGAAAGGGAGCTTTATTCAAAGTTTAAACGAAGTTTATGTAGAGTCATGCTGACTTAGAAAGAAATCTAAAGTGACTTCCTTTATATCTACAACCTGTAAAGCATTTTTTCTCTCATCAAGGTTGAGAAACTCTGCTCTAAAGAAACTTACGTTGGAGAGATCCATAAAACTCTCTGGCAATGCAGAGTCAAAATACTACAGGTTGAGGGAATATATACTGAAAAGGAACAAAGTATAATCAGCTGCTGTCATTCTACCTATTGAGTCCCACCCAATTGTTGAAAGAAAGTTGCAAGTCAGCACATGTAAAATGGCAACCACAGGCCATTTGTATATGTGAAGATACCAGCACACCATGTCTTTATCAATTCCAGGTATCCACAGAGGATTACAAAAGTCACATTCTCTGAGTTTCACGGAAGTTGCCTGTTTGGAGACCTGCTCTCTCGTGAGATTAGTCTGGAAGAAATTCACTGGTCCGAGAAAAATCTCAGGACATCACCTCCTAACACTATTAGGAGAAAACACCCGATAATGGACGCTTCATAGTTATATGGGAAATATAGGAGAAGCTTTTCTTTGACAAATATAGACATCTAGCCTGTACTTCATTTCCTGTACCTAAACCCATAAAAGAATAGTTCACATTTATTCAAAACTGACTGGTGAACTATTGGGTATTATTCTGTGAAGTATTCCAGGTATCCTGTTGGCTGACACCCAGCTATTTAACAGACTGTAGCATTCAGTGCAACACTGTGACAAGCAAGCCCGGGCATGTTTTTATTTGTATTCATGTTATTTGAATAAGATTCAACTACTGTCACTTTCATTAATTAATGTGAAGTTCATTAGTCTTGGCGCTATTATTAGAAATGTTCCCCTTCCAAGTCATTCAAACAATGCGCTGTCTCATTGCTGCTACTCATTTCTGAGCCATCACAGCAGATGACAGGGGGATAAAGGAGTAGAGTACCAGGTCCCTGATGGGTCTGTTCTCTTTTCAAAATATTTCCCACAAATTCCTATCTCCTGGGATTTCTTACATTCTTCCTCACTGACCACTGGGCACACAGAGAAGTAGTCAGAGCACAGTGGAAAGCACAAAAGTTGTTTTCTCTAGAGGAATAGAAAGCGGTGTGCCTAGGTGGCTCAGTGGATTAAGCATCTGCCTTCAGCTCAGGTCATGAGTACAAACAGGGTCCTGAGATCCAGCCCTACATAGAGGTCTCTGTTCACCCGGGAGTCTGCTTCTCCCTCTCCCTCTGCCTGCCACTCCTCCTGCTTCTGCTCTTGCTCTCGCTTTCTCTCTCAAATAAATAAATAAAATCTTAACAACAACAAAAAAGAAATAGTGAAAGCATCATTGATGGTGATGTTTGATGATGGATATAGGAAGGAAGTTGTTCATACTTTAAGATGTATTTTAAGAAATGTAACCAACTATGTAGGCCAAGAGTCCTACATTGCAAATAAAATGTAAAATGGAACACTTCTATTGGACACAAAGAAAAATATGAAATAGCATATAAGTTTTAGCAAATACTTCTAAAGAACAAACAACTTGCTTCTTAGTCTGGGCATTGAAAAAAAAAATTGTCCAGTCTAAGTATCTTTGTCTAGTCCAGATAGATAATCAGAACTTTAAATTCCTATCCAATATTGGGGTACGGGTGGCTCAGCGGGTTAAGTATCTAACTCTTGGTTTTGGCTCAGATCCTGATCTGAGGGTCACGAGATCCAGGGTGGTGGGATCGAGCTCTGAGCTCAGCGTGGACCCTGCTTCAGATTCTCTTTCCCTCTCCCTCTTGCTCTCCCTCCTCAAATAAATAAATAAAATCTTTAAGATAAATAAATACATAAATAAATAATAAAATCATATCAATATAAAAGTTTCAGGTACGCAAAATGAACAAGTCCTAGAATCTGCTGTACAACATCATACCTGGGTTTAACAATACTGTATTGTGTACTTAAGAATTTGTTAGGAGGGTTAGTCTCATGTTAAATGTTCTGATCATAATTTTTACAAAATATATTCTCCCTCCCATAGCTCAGGCACCCTTCAGCCTGAGAAATTGATGATGAAGTCAGAGCACCTTCAGTTTCTTTCTTACTCAACCCCAACCCTAGTTCTAGACCTTACTCCCTCTTCAATCACAAAGTCTGGTTTCCATCCCTCCAGGGGACAGACAGCAATCCAGCAGCTAAAATGCTAGAAGTGCAGGCACTGAGGGGATAGCTGCACCCAGACAAAAGAGATGCAATGGGTCCTCCAGAAATGTACAAAACTGCCCAAAAGACAGACTCACTTTTGGACATCTGCCATGTCGAGGTGACACCAATGGCAGATCACAGGGGTACCAGGCAGATAAGATTCTGCTCTTCCCTATAATTCCCTCATTATCCTCTCCAAAGCCAGAGGTGTCAAAAATCACAGCTAGGAAGTACTGAGGAGGTGGCTCTGCCCTTTCTCTGTACTCTAGAATGCCAGCCTGGGTCAGGCCCAAGGTGGGGAAGGTTTACCTGGATACACATTTGAAGTCTTGATTAATATTCTGGACTGGACTGGAGTTGTGTGATTATTAGATGAGGTTGAAGTTTTAATCCCCAAACAAGGGACCATTTGTTTATCATCTGGGAGGCGAGACCTGCCTAAGGGTTCATCCAAGGGCAGGAAAAGAACTAATCCACAGAGCGTGCTTGCAGAAACTGGAGATGCAGTGTGAGGGGAGAATTATGCTCTTTTCTGTTTGTAGAGCCCCAATTATACACCAAACCAGTTACGCTTTTATTTCATTTTTGGTGCAGTGCCTGCCACCCCAAAATAAAAGCATACCCTCTCTTCATTTGCACTCCCCCAACAATATCTCCCCAAACAATTTTTCGCAGAACAACTCCTTTAGAAACCCACAACAGTATGTCTTTACTTTGTCTTTACAACACTAAGGGCAGGTTTCAGGCTAAGAACTCCAATGCATTAAGTGGATGGTCGCCATAGAAGTACAGAATGGGGAAGTTAAAGGCTGCCTATAAGTTTGTTCTGGATTAACCGTATTTACCATAGATATTAGGCTAAATATGCATTAAGACATCACCTACTCAGCTTGACCATGTTACAATAAGGAAACTAAGGCTCAGCTAAGGAAAGATGCTTGCCAAAGCATGCCCAGTGGGGCTTTGGGTTTCCTATCCTAATAACCTTGCTCCTGGCCACCTCTCATCCTTTATTGGCACACTTTCGGTTTTTATCTTCTCTTGCTTCTTGCTAGGAGTGGTCAGCCTGGACCATGCCACATACAATAGAATATAGAGTGACCTGATGCAGAAGTAAATATATCCATGCCTGCCTCCTTTCCCGTGGTTTCAACAACTAATATTTTCAACACATCATAGTGGAGATGGGTTTGCCAAGGAGCCCCTGTGCTCCAGCCACTGTCATTAGAGGAGCACAGAGTGCATTAGGGCTGCCATTGAAGATACAGTACATTATGTGCGCATATGATCATTTCTGCGCTGGGTACGCTGTAAATCTTGCCAAATTAGACTTACTTAGTGCCAAGTTGATAGGTATTGCCAATTTCTCTCTTACCCTGGAAAATTATGGGATTTTTTCCCCCCACTGAAAGAAAGCACTCGTAAGCAAAACTGTAAGCACCTGCATCCTGGTCTTGGACTGCCTCTTGCCTTGAGAACGGCTTTAGTCGGCCTGCAATACCTGTGGGCACTCCAAAGACCATGGGCTCTATGGACATTATATCTTAGCTGCTGCTTTTGGAAAAATTAAAAATACAAACTGCTTTGAGGAGAAATCATTTCTTTCAAATAATTGAACATCAGGGGATTTTAGTGGGGCATTTGGTACCTTTAACATCTTCAAACAGAATGTCTCCTCCCAGTTCATTACTGAAATAATATGCACAGCAATTTATAAAGTGATAACAGAGCAGCTCTTATGCTTGGAGACAGAATCCTTGACTGGATAAATAAGTATACCTGAGGTAAGTGCAACATCAGTCTTCCTACTCTTTAATACTGTAAGCCACTGATCTCTTGGACATCTTTAAATTTTCATGTATTTGGACTGGGGCCATTTGGTTCAGGTAGCCTTGTTAAAAAGGGATTTTTCAGGTCTTTGCAGTGTTACAGCCCTGCCAAGTTAGAATAACTCAAGACAAGGTCAATGTCTAGGACTCTCTTGTATTAAATCAGCAAGTAAGCTTATATGCATTGCAGATTCCTTGCCCATGAGATCTCTTGTCTAAAGCAATCTGCTGAAAGGTGATAGGGTTGAAGCATGGGCTAGACAACATGCATATGGCAGAGAGTTTGTAATATTCTAAGTGGCATCAACAGAGTCCCCCTGGGTCGAAGGAGGAACAGTATTGGTAAATCAATAGTTTAATCCATCTGAGACAAGATTATGTATCAAAACTCTTTCTTATTAAACAGAATTCTGCTAAACAAAATCCTTTGCTGACTGGGTTGGCAGGAGCCATCTTGCATCATACGGCAGATCCTACTCACACGAAAACAGTAATCAACAGCTATAATCTCCCGTATTTCTGTTTCAACAGAAGGTTTGCTAAACAGACCAAGTGTTTCCCTTATGCTTAGGCACATGGCTATTAAGTAAATTCTGACAAATTGAATTGTAATTATGGGAGATTTGGAGAGCTATGACATTATTCAAATATTAAGTCATAACTGAAATCATTAAACCACATGCAACATTTGAAAAATTTGGCTGAAATCGGTAACTTATCTGTACCTTTAAAAGAAAAATGTCTTTATATAATGCTTGGTCAAATATACAGAAAGAGAAATGATTTAAACAGTCTTTATATTGGAGCCTCCCTGGTTTTTTGTTTTGTTTTGTTTTGTTTTGTTTTTTAGCAAATGAAAAACAAAGAGATGAAACTATCGGTTCTCTTTGGGTTCTAAAATATTCTGTAAAGTGAATGAAAAACAAAACCATTAGTTGTAGCACATCGGAAACCTTCCCTAAACTCTCACCTTCTCTCAAAAATAAAAGAGAGCCTTACTGAGATAATAAGGTGACCTGGTGACCTTCTCCACGAAGAGCAAGTGTCAGCAGCAGATTTCAGAGTAGCTTCATCTCCTCACATGTCACAGCACCTCCCATGCCTGATGCCCACAGCTGGGAGCTACAATCCCTGCCGAGGGATGGCATTGTTGTACCTTCTCCAAGGTGTCACTCCTTTGAGACACAGACAGAAACACACCATAGTCATCCCATCATTCTGCTTATGGGAAAACTATTCTCTGTGCTTCCAACCTCATCCTTACAGCTTCCACTCAATAAATATTTCTCAACAGGTAGGTGTTTTTGTTCAGGGGCACCTGAATACTAACTCTGCACTTGCTGCCTACATGAGGCTGTGGGTGTCACAAGAAGGCACCTGGTTCAAGGATTAGAAGAGTGTGATGTCTTGAAATATTCCCTTAAATGGAAGGCAGATGACTCACAGAAATTCATCAAAATGGAGATATTGAAGATATAAGCCTGAACCTAATAAGACAATAGCTAGCAATTCATCTTCTCTCTCAAACCTGAAGAAATTATTTTACCTGCTTACAATATGTTAGTAATCACACGATGTGGAGACAGAGGAAAGGCTTTAGTCATAGGATAAGTTGCAGCTGTCCAGCCTCCTCACTCATGGGAAGCTCTGTAACCTTGGCTAAACAAGCCAAGTGTCCTTAGCATTTTATGCTAAATGTATATGTTTGTGATCATGGCTCTCTCTTCAATCCATAAACCATCTGCCTTGCAGCAGTAGGTTAAGCTTAAGAACACTAGAAGGAAAAACAGGTCCAAAGGCTTCATGCATTCTTGAAATAGGGGCATGAAAGAGGAAAGATTCTGTTATTGGGCAAGGCTGTAAAGTTGACTGAATGAGATCCTTCTCAGAGTATGTTCCATCTGTAAGCAAAAGTATCTGTTGCTTCCAAAAAGTACTGGGGCCTTGGTTGGATTTATGGCGCCCTGTGGAGAGGTCTGTTCACAATACAAGAGTCAACTTGAATTTCTCAAGCATGTGTGATCAATCTTATCACCATCAATGGTATATCCTAGGACAGACCCAGACTCACAGTTCAGGAACTATCCAGATGGGAGACTAATTGAAAAGAAATAATTTGAGTATTTCAAACTTGTATCCTCTGAGAAGCCTGCTAGAACAGAGTTTGAGGATTAGAGGGAGGACCTTGCTATCTTTTCATATCTCCACCATCAGCAAGAGAGGTTCTAGCCACTAATGCTTTTCCATGCCTGGGTCTTCCTAGTCACTTAGGCCTTTCTGCAACCTGAGCTCAAACTGGAACATTCCAGCAGTCACTGAGCACCAACACCTGGGCAAACACTAGCACACTGTCAACAAATTACCAGGTCTTAATAACATTCAATGACCAGTTTCCTCCATTTTCTGGTCCTAGATCCTAAAACAAGCTGAGGAATCAGTTGTCACTGGCAGTGTAGCAATAAATGTCAGAACTATACCCGCCTGCACTCATGTAATATGTCCCATCTACAAAGTGTGCTCACAGACATTTTCTTGTTGGTTCATCACAAAAATTCCATGAAGTGGATACTATTATCTCCACATTTTAAGGACACCAAAGCACAGACCCAAGAAATTTGACAAGAACCTTGGAGCTCTTTCGACTCCACTGCAACTGCCTCACACTTCAGAAGTCTTTATTTACAAGTAACTGAGTCCACCGTGGCTTGTGCTTAGTAGAGACATGATTCTAAACTGAATTTTCCCTGGTGAAACTTGGTCAAAGCTTCCCAGCTCTCTCCACTCTTAGCATGTGTTTAGGTAATGCAAGCAAATGTATTATATCAATATCCTAAGCAAAACATAATCAAAGATGAAAACTTGTTGAGAAAAAAAAAATGATCCTTACAACGCACGAGAGAGCTCATCTGACATTTACATTGGCAGCAGGTGTAGAAAAGATGAAATTCCCTCCATGAGAATCTATACCTCCAAAACATCTCCTAGAATTTGTGCACAAACCAATTCATCCATTGATCATACACTGAGAAACTTATTTTTTTAGAGTGCTGTGCAGAGCGCTAAGGTATAAAAGTGAATGTGACACAGTTCCTGCAATCAAAGATCTGTAGACTAATAATTAGACACTTGGAGTGGGGTAAAGGAAGAGGTTGCATACGAGGGATGACCATAGGGACTACAGGTGGAAACAGAAGGCTCCTATCCAAGTCTTTGAGGGTCAAGGAAGACATGCCCCCCAACAAGCCACATCTGAGACAGAAGAGAGGTAGTAATTAATGTGGCATGGGGAACAGGGAGTGGTAAGCTGAAATTCTTTCAGCTTGGATAATACTCTGTGGCCCTGGTATTTCTCTCTCGGCTACACTCCAGCTTTTACCAGCCTGCTTTTTTGATTCCCATTCTACAAACTAAAAAAGGCACATTCAGAGAATTTGAGAGACTTTTCCAAGGTCACATAGCTTGTGAAGGTGATATCCAAGAGCTAATGCCAAGTCTGTATGACCACTATGGTTTTAGAGAAGAAAGAACATCGGAGTAGAAGTTAGGCAACTGGAATTGTATCCTGTACCAAATCCCTGTGCGACTTCCACAGGTCACCGAACAGCTATGCTCTGCTTCCCTTTTTTTATTTATTTATTTATTTAAATATTTATTTTTTTATTTATTTATGATAGTCACAGAGAGAGAGAGAGAGAGAGAGAGAGAGGCAGAGACATAGGCAGTGGGAGAAGCAGGCTCCATGCACCGGGAGCCTGATGTGGGATTCGATCCCGGGTCTCCAGGATCGCGCCCTGGGCCAAAGGCAGGCGCCAAACCGCTGCGCCACCCAGGGATCCCGCTCTGCTTCCCTTATCAGTAAAGTAAGAGGATTTAAACAAGATGACCTCCAGAGTTTCTGAGTTTCAGTCTGATAAAGTTAACTCTCTTGTCTCCTGCTCAGATCAATTCAAGTTCAAGAGAGTTCTGAGATGGTTTTCAGGACACCAAAAGGTAACTATTTAAAATTAATAATAATCATTGTATATGTAGAAAGCCAATCCTCTCCTGGACATATATAGAAGGGGCAATATACCACACCATTCTCTAGAGCATAATGAAATTTTTGACATGATAAATGTGCCATTTTGGACTAGCCAGTCTTTCAGATTAACAGAAGATTGCAATGTGACATCGACTTGACAGTATTACACCTCAGTGGCTTCTTGGGGGTGGTGAATGGAGGATCATATCTATTAAGGGATTTTAGTGGCTACTTTTTGTAAAATTATTTTTTTACATCTTGCCATGTTTTTATTTTCTAGTTATTGTGCAGGCTATGGGAAAGCCCACATTCCAAGTATAATGAATGAGGCATTCAAGTTTCCTTGGGAAAAAACTCACAGACTCAGGGAAAGAAATTATTTAAACACATAAAAATGAAAGAAGGCAGAAAGTGGACTGTTTAAGAATGTTTATGAAGTGCTGAGTTTTCAGACTTCTACTAGAGATAATTTGTTAAAGCAAAAACCTTGGTGTGAAATATTTTTTAGCAATAAAAAGCATCTCTAACAGAGTTTTCAGTTTAGCTTTTTTTTGTTTTGTTTTTGTTTTTTTTTGTTTTTGTTTTTGTTTTTTTGTTATTTTGTTAACACCACCTGCTTTAGAGTAGTTCGTTTTGGATATATCTTGAAATTTAAAAAGGTAATGTCATCTTATTTCTATACCCATTTCTACTGGTGTAATATATGTCAGAATATTTTTCATTTATATGATCATTGTTGAACCTCGTAATATCATGTACATTAGGTAGTATATTAGTTTCTTCCTGTAACAAATGACCACAAACTAGATAGCTTAAAACAATAGAAGTTTATACTTTCCCAGTTCTGGAGGCTAGAAAGCCAAAATCAAGGTGTCAGCACGGCTATCCTCCCTCTGGAACTCTGGGCAGAACCCTTCCTTGACTGTTTGTAGCTTTCAAGGGGTAGCCTCCAATCCTTGCTGTCTCTTGGCTCACAGACAGATCACTCAGATCTCTGCGTTTGTGGTCACATGGCCTTCTCTCTGTGTGTCTCTGTGTCCATATGTCTCTCTTCTTATCCAAAAAGCAGTCATACTCAATTACTGCTCACCCTATGGCCTCATTTTAACTCAATTACACAATCAAAGATCCTTTTTCCAAACAACGTCACATTCACAGTTTCACATATTAAGTCTTCAATATATCTTTTTGGAACTTACAGTGTAACCCACAATAGGTTGTCTTGGTATGGTTTTTATTTCCATGTTGTAGCTAAGGAAACCAAAACATGGAGCACTCAAGTGGCTTCTCCCATATTCTGTATGACCTTAGAGAAGCCACTTGAGTGCTCCATGTTTTGGTTTCCTTAGCTACAACATGGAAACAAAAACCATACCAAGGCAACCTATTGTGGGTTACACTGTAAGTTCCAAAAAGATATATTCTAAGGTCATACAGAATATGACAAAATTCATGGGATCCGGGGATCCCATCCTTAAACAGTTAAACCAGCCTTATTCTAGCAAAGGAGTATTATGGTTTTTGAAAATGATTTGCCTAGAATCAGAACTTATATGACTCATTCATCTAGACAGCTGTCTTGCCACACGTCCAAGTTGCTTTAGTCTCTTAAGGGATGCTTGGTACATGCTCAGTTATTACTTACCAAAATCAAATCCAATTGCCTTAAGGTGTAATTGTACCTCGTTATATAACTTTGATAGGGAGAATAGTTTCCTTTCTGAAAGAGATTTCATAGTGTCTGCTTTCAGCTAACTTAGGTGCAAAAATAATAGGCCATTCTTTGACTGCTTCCATTCAGAACCCCAAACATTCTTTGGCTGCTGTGAATGGTGCTGAAATAAACCTGGACTATTCTGTGGTAAATGGGACATGCTGGAACCTTTCTCTTATGTGCGTATGCCAAGAAATACTTCATTTGGGGTCATGGGATAAAAGAAACAAAATTAAAACAGATTCTTCAAGTGCCAACGTAGGTGTCCCAAGGAAACCCAGCCATTGCCCGCTTCTCAACCCTCTGTCCTATTTGTCAACTGTGTCCCATAGCTAAACAACAGGCTTCTTTTCACAGACGGCCTGCCCCATACTGGGGTGGTATTAATTTACTGCTGCGTTGGTCCAGCTATGGAAAAAGGATGTAGGCCAGGGTAAAAAGCATAAATTAAACCATCCCTTGGCCTTTCCTCTCTAACTCACATGATTTTTTTTTAAATAAGAATCTGTTTGTGGGGAATTCCCTTGGATCCTCTTTGCAAGACCAACCCCCATTGGTTGAACTAATGATTTCTGATTGTATGGAGCTTCCCTGGGGTCCTTGATATCAGACACTATTCTGGGACTGTGGATGCAGTGCTGAATGAAAGAGACAAAGGCCTTCCCTTTATCATGGTAGACATTTCCCATTCCAAAGAAATATTATAATGGCCCATACGCAGTGTGCCTTCTGTTCCCTGGAGCACAGGTAACTTGTTTACAAAGTGAGAAAAAGGGATAAATAACCTTTAAGTCTTCCTCCAGCCCCCTCTCCATTAGTTGCTCTTCCACCCCATCCCCACATACCAGACCCATCAAACTAGTGTGAATACCTGGAGCCGACACTAAAGATTCCTCCAGAATGCAGAAATTAGAGGAAGAATGAAGCCCTCAGAGATCTAAGTTTCAGAGTCAAAGCACACTGAAGTACAACACAGGTATGTAGAACCCGTCCTTCAGGAGAAACAGCAAGCACCAGACTGGTATTTCTTGACCACTATAACAATATTAGCTGAGATACTAGCTTTGCTTAGAAGTAACAGAAATTCATAAATATTTTCTACATAAATGAATGACCCTTCAATTCTAACATTCAATGATATTACAGCATTGCATGAGATAGCTTTTCAAAGGAAGAATTTCAGGGCACCCGGGTGGCTCAGTCAGTTAAGCATCTGGCTTCGGCTCAGGTCATGATCCCAGGGTCCTCGGATCGAGCTCTGCATCAGGCTCCCTGCTCAGCAGGGAATCTACTTCTTCCTCTCCATCTGCCAATCCCCTAATTGTGCTCTCTGGCTCTCTCTATCAAATTAATAAATAAAATCTTTTTTAAAAAAAAGGTTTAAAAAATAAAGATTTCTTTCAACAAAAAAATATATTTTTCATCTGAAATTTGTTACCTTGTGAAATAAAAGATCACACTATTTCACTATTCACTCAAATTCTTTTTTTTTTTATTCACTCAAATTCCACAAGGAACTGTGTCAATCTTTTTCATTGTTAGAACCTCAGACTTAGGACAGCCTCTGGTGCTCAGAAAATATTGGCAGAATGAATGAATTAATGACAACTAATGAAAAAACTGTCATTCACCAACAACATCCTGAAGGCAGCTTGATCCAGCCCCAGGAGTCAATGTTCGCTTCCAAAAGGCCAAGACAATTTTTTTTTTTTGCCAAAACACTTTTAAATAAATAATTTTAAATATATTTAAACAGATTTTAAGTGACTTTGCTACTTCCATTGCTCTTCCTTTCCTTTTCCTCTTTCCCTCTTACTTGCCCAGTGAGGGATCCCATGTACCCACCCTTCCCAGGCCAGTCTGCTGGACCCTTCCCCAGCACCCGCACAGCCAACCTGGGGGCTCTGGCAAACTCAGAGGCAGCCTGCATCCATTGTCTGGGCCACATACTGAGTTTCCAGTCCTCAATTCCATGCTCACCAGTAGAAGACCTTTGTATTAAACCCACTGATTTTTAAACCCGTCCTGCACCCATAAAATAACAAGGTATAAAAAGAAACACAATAATGCTAGACCCATAAGGTTTGGGAAAACACTATTTAAACATGAGGATTTAATTTGTAGTCAAAAGTCTAAGAACATGCCCAAAAGGGTTTCAAAGGCATATATTTCTTTTCAGTGCATTTTCTTTTTTCCGTAAGAATCCTAGCACAGATTCATCCGCAGCATTGTGTTGTATTATTTAAGCCTTTCAGGGGCACCTGGGTGGCTCAGGGTTGAGCATCTGCCTTTGGCTCAGGTCACTATCCCGGGGTCCTAGGATCGAGTCCCAAATCGGGCTCCCCACAGAGAGCCTGCTTCTCCCTCTTCTTATCTCTGCCTCTCTCTGTGTGTTTCTCATGAATAAATAAATAAAATCTTTTAAAAATAAAATAAATCCTTCAGGTAAAAGGAGAATTAATCATTCTTAATGTTACACGGTGGAAATCACTTAGATTTGGGGGTGATATCAACCAAAATTAAAATCCCAGTCTCTCAGTTATTTTCCCTTAACCATAAATTCAACTCTCAGTTCTTAGCTGTTAAATGGGAAAGATGCATCTATCTTTCTAAGTTGCCATGGTGAACTTTAAGTGAATAATAATATAAAGCACCTACCACAGAAGTGCTTGGCTTATAGATGATGCTAACTGAAGAGAATCTATAGTTTTCATATTTTTATTTCAAATGGCATAACTAGTGACAATAAGGGATAGTGGCTCATTCAGTGAAGAAAGAATTTTTTAAGCAGTACTAACTGCCCAACAATCAGATCAGCTGGGTTGCTTATTATGAGGTGGTGACTTCTCCATCATCAAAAGCCTTCAAGCAAAACCTACATGACCTTTTTTCAGGCACAATGAATTGAGAATTAGTACAAGGTTTACATCCTAGACCCCTCTAAATGCTTTTTCTATAATGCCTTGAAGTTCCTGATAGATTCTGAAATAATGAACATAATTTTTTCTGATTAATTGTGAAAAGCAAAGATAATGATGTTAGACAGAAGAGAAGAAATTTGTCATGAGACACTGAGTTCAGCTTAAATGGTAACTTCACAAGTCCAAAAAATTAGTGTTCAAATTCGTGATTTTTTTCCAGCAACAGTCTTTTAAAAAACAGAAAGATCTAAATGTTCCCCAGCCTCTGGCTTCCAGTTGTCTGTTTAAATAGTTCTCACTGTTTTATTTCATCTTTTCCTCTCTAGTTGAGAAGCAGACATGACAAAGGTAGTTAAGCAAACACTGTTGATTAGCCCTAGGAAAACATTCATTTACTTCTAATTCATCAGGAGATGCCCAGGAATTCTCTTTTCTCTCTTTCAGCCTCTCAGTTGGCTAAAGTTCCGTCTCCCCCTTCTCCTTACTCTATCCAAAAAGAGAAAAAAAAATCTCTCCTCATCTCACGCACAGTTTCTGTCTCTTGTCTGAAGACTCAGCATGCTCAGCCCTCCAGAAAATTGCCCTCAGAGGACTTCTCAGGGCAATTTCCCAGCAAGACTACTCTGTCACCAAATGGAATGATTCCTCACCCCCTTGCCAAAAGAGTCTTTGTCTTCATTTCACGCAGTGCACGTCCTATAGTCAGACTATAACTGTATAATCCTAGAGAAGAGCAAAACCTTGGAAGAAGGAGAGGGACATGAATTCTTAGGGTTTCCATGCCGTGGCCTCAGGATGCTTTCTAAAATCTCTGAAAATGTGTGTAAAATTCCAAGGGAGTGTGCACTTCGTTGGATGAGATCCCATGGCTTCATCAGATTCTCAGCTCTGCATACGATCCCAAAAATATTCAGGAATTGGTCTCTTACAAAAAATATTTGCAAATAATAAGGATCTAGTATGTGCATTATATAAAGAACCTCTTGCAATGAACAAAAAAGATAAACCAATTAAAAAATGGCAGAAGATTTGAACAGATATTTCTCCAAGGAAGATATTCAAATAAGCACTAAACACATGTCAAGGTGACCAACACCATTAGTTATTAAGGAACAGCAAAATCAAAACCACAAAGTGATAGGACTTCACATCCACTGAGATGGCCATTTCCTAAAAGTCAGACAATAACAGGTGTTGGTGTGAATAGGGAAGAATTGGAAGCTGGTTTCTTCTGACTAGTAGGATATTGACTATAAATTGGTGACACAGTTGGAATCTAACAAATTATCAATTTTATAGAATGGGCATCTAAGGGCACTCTTATAAGCATCTGCAGCTACTGGAAGCTAGGGAAGTAACCACCAATGAGAAAATCTTAAATTTGGCATCACTGACACACAATGAAATCTGGAGATTATGCTTCTAAACTGCTAATTTCTCCAATGAACTAATGAAACCTCCCATTCTGCCGTTGCCATGAAGCTTAATGAAATTGGGCTTGTCATACAATTTGAGTCTTTGTCTGAAATGTGACTTTTTACTGTGACTTTAGGGTGGCACTTATATGCTTTTTTTATTTACCAAATAAAATATTAGCTTAAAAATGTGTTTGGCTATGTTGCTGAAATCATTGGCCTATTCCAATAAAATTGAGGCACCATGGACAGAAACCTCATTTGAAAGCCAAATGACCCAGTGTTTTGATTATCCAATGCTGAGTAGCAAGCTAACCTAAAGTTTAGTGGTTTAAAGTAACTATTTCATTTTGCTCAAGATTTTGTGGGTCAGGGATTTGGAAAGGGCTTGGCTGAGAGTTTAGTCTCATATCCATGTGTCATCAGCTGGGGTGACTGATGTTAGAGGATTCACTTCTACAGGGCTTATTACTAATGTAACTGACATCCTGGTGTTCCCCTGACTGTGCATTTGCACACATTCTCTCTCTCTCTCTCTCTCTCTCTCTCTCTCTTTCTCTATCTGTCTCTCTCTCTCTTTCTATGCAGCATCTCACCATCCAGGACACTCCATGTAGCTTGAGCTTCTCATAGCACTATAGTTTCAAGGAAGTCACACTTTTGCATGATGCTGGTTTCCAAGAGGGAAGAAGAAAAAGCTGCCAGGCCAGTCAAGAGCTATGCCCAGAAATGGCACAGTGTCACTTGTGCTCTACTCTGTTGGTCAAAGCAGTCAAAGAGCCTGCCCAGATTCAAGGGAGCGAGGAAATTAGATAGATGATGATGATAGATAGATAGATAGATGATAGATAGATAGATGATAGATATAGATAGATAGATAGATAGATGATAGATAGATAGATAGATAGATAGATAGATAGATAGATAGATGATAGATAATAGATAGATTACCCCTTGGTGGAGGACTTGCAAGGTCACATTGCAGAACTTCGTGGAGGATCGGAAATATTCGTGCAGTTGTCTTTGGAAAATACAATATTATATCTGGGTTCTCATCCTGGCAGAACTGCCATCAATATTTTATAATGCAGGGATGCCTGGGTGGCTCAGCGGTTGAGCGTCTGCCTTCAGCCCAGGGCGTGATCCTGGAGTCCCAGGATCAAGTCCCACATCGGGCTCCCTGCAGGGAGCCTGCTTCTCCCTCTGCCTGTGTCTCTGTCTCTCATGAATAAATAAATAAAAGCTTTAAAAAATTTTTTATAATGCACCCGAGCCATTCCTACTGTTTGTAATTGGTCTCTTTCCTTAGAAAATGCAGAAATTGGGCTAGGGTTCTACTTAGGATTCTTTGGTTGTAAGGAACAGAGACTTGCTCCAATTATCTTACAAAGAACAGAATCCAAAAAAAAAAAAAAAAAAAAGAACAGAATCCTCACAGGAAAACACAGCAGACTGACACTAAAACCAGCACACCCTCAGGCACCAGCTCTACCCCCTAGCCTTTCTTGGAAGGCTGGACTATGTGGTTTTCTTCTCTCAGGCACAGTTTGTTCTTATAAATCTGATTTAATCATCATCCTAATCCTTCCTCAAAGATCCACACTCTGAAGGGTCCACCAGTTTTAACTTCTAGTTAAACAATAACCATGTTTCCTACTTCCAGATTAAATTCCACAGAAAATGAATTACTGTCCCCACCCCCACCCCTTTTACTCTTTCTCATCATTCTACTGGAGACAACTATATATGCCTCTTGCCACTCCAAGGATTGGCTGCTTTTTTGTAAGTTGCACCCTTTATCTAATCTGAAGTGGCAGAGGATGGGGAAGTTGGTGTTGAATATAAAGATGACATCACCTGGTGTGCAAGCATGCACAGGTGCACACATGTGTGCACATACACACACACACACATACACTCACACACAAATGGCCATCTAGAAGGCATGGTGATCCATGAGTAATACAACTAAATAATTTCCAAAGTCATTCCAGCTCCAAGTGTGTATGGATTTTGTAAAGGTAATTTCCATTAGCTCCTGCAGTAACACAATAGCCTACTCATTTCACAATGCCTCACAGAGTGTTCTAAAAAAAGGATCTACTGAGCAGCTTCCATTCCCTAGGGAGAAGAAAGAGCTCCAGGGACCGGGCCTAATTTCCTATAGCCATTCTATTATCCCAGCTGTATCTATGGTTTCTATTAGCCCTTCTGTGCTATTGATCAGCCTGGTCACAATGAAAGAGCTTTATTGAATTCCAAGTAATGGAAACTCATTACACGGCCTAGATAATTAATTACCAATTCTTTCCTTTTAGTGAAATTGAAACTGGCTGTGGAGAGCGAGCTGAGTGAGCCCAGTAATGCAGCCTGTTTGAAGCTTTATTTAATGTGGATGAGGAACACTCTCCACTGGCCTTGGAGATGTGTTTGATGTACTGCAGACCCTTGAAATAACCCAAGTACTTTCCTTTAAAATAAACCATCTTTTCAAACAGGATCAATTGAAAGGAGAAGGCACTTAAAGCATAAAAAGTAAAAAAATCAAAACAAAAATATAAATCACACAAGGATATGAATGTAAGGCATCAATTCACTGGTACTTTTAAAGCAGGTCATCAGTATTTCTGCAAACCACTGAGTAAGTCAGAAGGGGGGGCTCATGTCTTTGACCTTGGATTGCCCCATGTGACTGCTATGTTCATTGTCAATGTAATTTTAAAATAGTGAGTTACCAAGCAGACATTAATACCTAACATATATAGAAAACTGATAATCTCATCAATGGGTTGGGCTGAAGACTGAGGAAGATGATTACTAATAATAGCTGGCATTTAAAAAAATAATTAAAAATAAATTTAAAAATATATTTTAAATAGCTGGCATTGATTGAAGGCCTATCATATGTCAGGCACTGTGGTAGGCCTTTTACATATGTCATTTAAATTTTTATAATTCTGCCATCTAGGTTATATTAATACCTATTTTGAAGGTGAAGACAAAGTTCAATAAAACTGCCCCAAATCAAAGGCTAAAGTTCCATAAATCCAGATTTAAGGGACTCTGGGTGACTCAGTGGTTGAGCATCTGCCTTTGGCTCAGGGCGTGATCCCAGGGTCCTGGGATTGAGTCCCACATCAAACTCACCACAGGGAGCCTACTGTTCCCTCTGCCTATGTCTCTGCCTCTCTGTCTGTGTCGCTCATTAATAAATAAATAACATCTTTTTTTAAAAATCCAGATTTAAGTTCACCTCATTAATAAAGCCTACTCAACCCATTATGCCATGCTACCTTCCCCAGAATTAGTATAATAAGACAAACCATTTCAAAAACCATTTACAGGAAACAAAGAAGGAAAACTCGTAGTTTATACAGAAATCAAAGTACAACATGGAGTAGGCAAATATGCCTAAAGTTAGAAGCCTGAGAGGAAAAATTTCTTTTATCACCATCACAATCCTTTTTCCTGAGACTACGGGTGGCAAAATGGAATATAATGTTAATTTCTATTTTTGCAAAACACGGTCCTAAGATATTTGCTCCCTGGAAGACAAGGATAAAAGCTTAGAAATGATAGATTTCCAAAGCTTTATTCAATCCTGTATGTTATAAGAGGTGGAGAATTGTGTAACTCCAATTATATTGGATGGACTGGAAGCCAATTCTTTCTAAAAAACAAAACAAAACAAACACAAGTCAGACTCCAAGAAACATTGTACTGGCCTGGACATTCTTCATTCTCTGAGTCAAACTATATTGTATATGGTGTGTTGAACACATGCAAACAGCACACACTGCCACTCTCTGGTGCACTGACATGCTTCTGCTATACCAATGGTCAAGTTCTCTGCTCACCCAGAGTCACAAGTATCTGTTCCCAAATCTACTTATACCAGTTGTACATGTTACAGTGATTATATATTTAATTTTTTGTTACATAAGTCAGTGAAATGAGTATGAAAAATAAAAGAGTTGTTGGTTGTATTGAAGAAAAAAACAATGTGGAACACTGTAATACATGAATATTGTTTATTGCTGTTGAGTTAGATATGAGTTAGATAACTGTTAAAGATTAGAATTTATATAAAAACATATAATTATGCTGCACTTGAATTACTTCACAGGTACTTCTAAGGACTCACTTTATTTATTTATTTATTGTTGTTGTTGTTTAAAACAAATTTTATTTTCTCACAGTTCAGAAGGCTGGAAGTCCAATGTCAAGGAGCTGGCAAGATTGGTTTCCTCTGAGGCTCCTCTCCTTGGCTCCCACATGGCCACCCTCTTTATTTGGTTGTCCTTTTGTGTGCATGAATCTCTGGTTTCTCTTTGTGGATCCTAGTCTTTTCTTATAAGGACACCAGTCAAACTGGGTTATGGCCTATGCTAATGATCTAACTTTAGTTTAGCCATCTCTTTTATTACTTCATGTCCAACTCTAGTCACATGCTGAGGTACGGGAGCTTCAACATGAATTTTTTTTTATATTTTATTTATTTATTCATGAAAGAGAGAGAGAGAGAGGCATAGACACAGGCAGAAGGAAAAGCAGGCTCCATGCAGGGAGCCCGATGCAGGACTTGATCCTGGGACTCCAGGATCACACCCTGTGCTGAAGGCAGACGCCCAACCACTGCGCCACCCAGGGATCCCTCAACATTAATTTTTGATGGAAAAAATTCAGCCCTGAATCATGGCAGAAATATTCTGGAAATGAGGCACACTAATCGCCTAAATCTGTTCAGATATACCTTCCTCCAGTTCTCTTGAGTCTGTTCTCATGTCCATGTTTTTCCACGTGATTCCTTGCAAAAGAACAGTGGCATTCCCTCTCTCTCGTTTTAATTTTTTCTGTCTTTGCAGTGACAGTCGAGTGTGTTTTCCCACCTACCTTTTAGCAAGAGTCATGCTTGTTATCCAGCTTATTTCACCTGGTTTTATCCAGATTCACTCCACTTTAAAGAAAATTAAAAGTAAAATTGACTATTCATAGGTAGAGTTTACACAAGTAAGATGATTTAGATTACCTTACCAATTGACTTGAACTCATTTCAAACCCCTTGGCCTTACCTCAAAGCATGAACTTTCTTTCAATGTAAAACAGAAACCTTATATGAAGTATGTTTTCAATTGCCACAATGACCATATATTTTTTAAATTAATTAACCAGTTACAGACCCAGCTTGTCTGGGCTATGAGGATTTCTCAGGATATCACAGATGTTTACCAAAGGTTTCTTCCAAGGAGGCAAAGTAAGACTTTACATCACATACATTTTGAAAAATTCCTAACCACTTTGAACATCTGTCCCTCTTCCTAAAGGTTCAGTCCTTCTTTTTTTTTTTAAGATCTTATTTATTTATTCATGAGAATCACAGAGAAAGAGGCACAGACATAGGCAGAGGGAGAAGCAGGTTCCCTCCAGGGAGCTCAGTGCGGGACTCCATTCCAGGACCCTGAGACCATGACTTGAGCTGAAGGCAGATGCTCAACCACTGAGACACCCAGGTGCCCCAAGGTCCAGCCCTTCTTACAGTTGTCTTCTATCTGTCTAAACCCCTCAATACTCCTCATTCTTCACTCATCTGGATGTTGCTGGCTTTCTACCTCCTATTGTCTTACCTTTTCTCATAGACCAACTGAGGTCCCCCAGCTTTCTCCAGTTCTGTATCCTCATCCATTAACTGCACGGTTTAAGAAAAGCCAAGGAGGCCACCCAAAGAATAAAAACAAGGACTCTTCTTTTAGAAGTAAGGTAAAAGAAAAGGTTATAGTTGCATATATTTTAATATTTTACCCTTTTTAAATTTGAATAACTAATTTCTGCAGACCCTTATTCATTCTAAGAAAATCTCCCCAGTGGGGGATTTTACTTGTAAAATGTAAAGCAAAGACCCTGTGCTGAGATAAATGTCTGGAGAAACTTGTCACCACCAAGAAGCCAAAATTCTGCTTTGATGAAGAGGTGAGGAAATCAAAATACTCTGTGGGGGAAGAGTAGGAAGCAATTTGACAGGATGAACTAAGTTGTGGAAAGATGGGGACAGAGAGGCACTGACACGGAAACTTCTTAGTTGGGATATGATTTCCAGTAGTTACAGTGGCATGGGCCAGAAGCTGACAACAGTTCTTGAAGGATTTGATGTTCTTGACATAAGAAGAGTTAGGGAGGAAAGGAATATCTGTAAGAGGGGAAAAGGGAAGGTTTGTAGATGTCTACTAGTCTATATAGGGTGAAGTTGAGGCCAGAAGTGAGGATGTGATGAAGCAAATGAAGTAGCTATTTAGGTACCTGCAAGAAGAATATTCTAAGCAAAAGTAAGTCCAAAGTGCAAATGTCCTGAAGCAAAAATAGGCTTGGTGTATGTTTGAGGATTAGCAAGGAGACCAGGGCAGAAATAGATGAAATCCAAGAATGCGGATAACGTAGCATTATGGGGGCCACTATAAGGACATTTTTATAGCAGCCTGGGTGGCTCAGCAGTTTAGTGCTGCCTTCACCTCAGGTCATGATCCTGGAGTCCCAGGATCGAGTCCCACATCGGGCTCACTGCATGGAGCTTGCTTCTCCCTCTGCCTGTGTCTCTGCCTCTGTGTCTCATGAATAAATAAATAAAATAAAATCTTTTAAAAAAATAAGGCCATTTTTACTCTGATGGAATGAAGAAGATTTTAAAGAAATCTAAGACAAACCAGAAGTCCGTATGGGGCACCTGGGTGCCTCAGCGGCTGAGTGTTGGCCTTTGGCTCAGGGCGTGATCCTGGGGTCCCGAGATCAAGCTCCACATCAGGCTCCCTGCAGGGAGCCTGCTTCTTCCTCTGCCTATTTCTCTGCCTCTCTCTGTGTCTTTCATGAGTAAATAAATAAAATATTTTTTCAAAAGTTCATATAAAGATGAATTTTATGGAAGTGAATAGATGCTGACATTCATTCTTCCATTATTCAGATGCTTACTATGGGCAAAGTAAGAACTAGCAAAATAAAAGTGTTGCCCAGATGCTTTCAGATATAAGCCTCATTTATACAAACAAAAGACAAAACTTTGATCATAGGTATCTACCAACACTGAAATTGTAAGGATAACAAAGTTTTAAACTTAGGTTAAAACTTAAGTTTTAAGAAAGGGCTATCAAGAGACTCCTAACTCTGGGAAACAAACAAGGGGTGTTGGAAAGGGAGGTGGGCGGGGGGTGGGGGTGACTGGGTAATGGGCACTGAGGGGGGCACTTGATGGGATGAGCACTGGGTGTTATGCTATACGTTGGCAAATTGAACTCCAATAAAAATGGGGGCTATCAAAAAGAAACTCAACAATGCCAGTTATAAGCATAAAGATGTCATCTTTCTAGACTTACACTTACTAATCTTACAAAATGAGGAATTTAAGTGGCCTTTTACATCACTGAAATCTGGAATTTATTACTAATATTTGATGGCCTGTGACTTATGCCTGAAATGAAGGGGATATGTCTAAGTTCAGGTGTCACAAATCTGAAAGGAAGAAGAAAAAAGCAATCATTGTATATTATGAAAGTACATACATACTTGCATTTGAATTCACCAGCTGAGGGGTGCCTGGATGTGCAGTCACTTGAGCATCCAATTCCTCGTTTCAATTCAGGTTATGATCTCACATCCTGGGATCAAGCCTCACAGCAGGCTCTGTGGTCAGTGCAGAGTCTGCTTGAGATTCTCTCTCCCTCTCCCTCTGCCCCTCCTGCTTGTTCTCTCTCTCTCTCTCTCAAATAAATAAATAAATAAATAAATAAATAAATAAATAAATCTTTAAAAAATAAGTTCACCAACTGAACAATTCCTTGAGAACATAGAAGGGAGGAACTAATGTCATATTTTTGTGAGATTTCCACATTCTGTGAAATCTGAGAGAGGAGAGAAAGCTGCAGAAGAAAAGTTTGAAATCAGCAGAGGTTTATTCATGAGGTTTAAGGAAAGACGTCATCTCCATGACATAGAAATTCAAGATGAAGCAGCAAGTGTTGATGTAGAAGCTACAGCATATTATCTAGAAGAACTAGCTAAGATAATTAAGGTGGCTACACAAAACAACAGATTTGCAATGTAAGTATAACAACCTTATGTTGGAAGAAGATGTCATCTAGGAATTTCAGAGCTAGAAAGGAAAAAATCAATGGCTGGCTTCAAAGTGTCAAAGCATAGGTTGACTTGTCTTACTAGGGACTAATGCAGCTGGTGGCTTGCAGTTGAAGCCAATGCTCATTTACGATTCTGAAAATCTCAGGGCCCTTCAGAATGATGCCAATCGTACTCTGCCTGTGCCCTATAAACAGAACAGCAAAGCCTGGGTGATTTTCTAATTGATCTGGGCAAAATCAATTGAAACTTTTCTAGGAAGGATTGATCATTCTAGATGCCACTTAAGAACATTAGCAGTTCATGGAAGAGGTCAAAATATCAACATGAGCAGACTCTGGAAGTAGTTGATTCTAACCCTCATGGATGACTTTGAGGTGTTCAAGATTTCAGTGGGAGAAATCACTGCAGATGTGGTGGAAACAGCAAGAAAACTAGAAACGGAGCCTGAAGATGGGACTGCATTGCTGCAATCTCAGGATCAAACTTGAACAGCTAAGGAGCTGCTTTTGCGGGATGATCAAATAAAATGGTTTCTTGACAGGAATCTACTCCTGGTAAAAATGCTGTGAAGACTGTCGAAGTGACAACAAAGAATTTAGAATATTACATAAACTTAGTTGATCAAGCAGCAGCAGGGTTTGAGAGGAGGGACTCCCAATTTTGAAAGAAGTTCCACTGTGGGTAAATAAAATGCTATCAAGAAGCATCACATGCTACAGAGAAATCATTATTGAAAGAACAAGCTAGGGGATCCCTGGGTGGCTCAGCGGTGGTTTAGCGCCTGCCTTTGGCCCAGGGCACGATCCTGGAGTCCCAGGATCGAGTCCCACATCAGGCTCCCTGCATGAAGCCTGCTTTTCCTTCTGCCTGTATCTCCTGCCTCTCTCTCTGTGTCTATAATAAATAAATAAATAAATAAATAAATAAATAAATAAATAAATAAATAAATAAATAAAATCTAGTTTAAAAAAAAAGGCAGTCAATGCACAAACTTCATTGTTCTCTGAAGAAATTTCACAGCTACCCAATCTTCAACAACCACCACTCTGATTAGTCAGCAGTCATCAACATCAAGACTCTCCACCAGCCAAGAGATTGTAACTCACTGCAAGCTCAGGTGATAGTTAGTATTTTTTAGCAACAAAGTATTATTAAATTAAGGTATGCACATTGTTTTCTTAAACTATGCTATTATATACTTCATAGACTATAGTGTGTACATTACTTTTATATGCACTAGAAAGCCCACCCAAAAATTGTTTGATTCACTTTATTGCAATATTCACCTTATTGAGGTAGTCTGAAACTGAACCTGCAGTATCTCAGAGGTACACCTAAAAATTGAAAGATACCTTATGTTTATAAGTCAGAAGAATTAGTATTTTTTTGAATGTCCGTACTATTGAAGTAATCTACTTTCTTATATCTTACTATGAAGTAATCTTTCATAGGATTCAATGTAATCCCTATGAAAATTCCAAAGACATTTTTCACAAAAATATACAAAAGAATCCTAAATTTGTAATGAACCACAAAAAAAACCCACAAAAAATTAAAGCAAATTTTGAGCAAAAAGAGCATAACTGGATTCATCACACGTCCTGATTTCAAACTCTATTGCTAAGATATAGTCATCAAAACAGTATGATATTGGCATAAAAACAGACACATAGATCAATGGAACAGAATAGAGATCCCAGAAATAAAACCACACATACGTGGTCAACTAATTTTCAGCAAGAGCACCAAGAATACACAGTGTAGGTAAAGGACAGTCTCTTCAATAAATAGTGTTGGGAAACTGGATATCCACATGCAAAAGGATGAAACTGGATCACTATCTTCCTACACAAAAATCAACTCAAAATAAATTAAAGCCTTACATGTAAGTCTTTAAACCATAAAAATTTTAGAAGAAAACATAAGGGAAAAGCCGCTTTATATTGCTTTTGGCATTTTTTTTAATGTGACACCACAGACATAGGCAATAAAAGCAAAAATAAACAAGTGGGATGACATCAAACTAAAAAATTTCTGCACAGCAAAGGAAACCATCAACAAAATGAAAAGGCACTTTGCAGGATGGGAGAAAATATCTCCAAACCTATATATCTCATAATGAGTTAATATCCAAAATATATAAGGAACACTTGCAACTCGATAGCAAAAAATAAATAATAACCCAAATGAAAAATGAGAAAAGGAATGGAACAGACATTTCTCCAAAGGAGTCATGCAAATGGTCCACAGGTATATGAAAATATGTTCAACATCATTAAGCATCAGGGAAAAACAAATCAAAATCACAAGGAGATATCATCTCACACCTGTGAGGATAGCTATTATCAAAAAGTCAAAAGATAATAAGTATTGATAAGGATTCAGAGAAAAGGGAACCTTCCTTGTGCAATGTTGGTGGGAATGGCTACAGCCACCAGAGAAAAAATCTGGAGGATCCTCAAAAACTTAAAAATATTACCACCAATGGCATCCAGCAATCCAACTTCTGGGTATATGTCCAAAGGAAATAATATCACCATCTTGAAGATATATTTGCACTCCCATTTCATTGCAGGATCATTTACAATAACCAAGATATGGGAATAACTTAAATGTCCATTGATGTATGAGTAGATAATGAAAATGTGATATTCACCCTTAAAAAAGAAGGAAATCATTTGTGACAACATGGATGAAGCTGGAGGACATTGTGCTAAGTGTAGTAAGCCGGAAACAGAAGACAAATATTGCATGATCTCACTAATATGTGGAATAAAAAAAAAAGGGAAAAGCCAAATATAGTAATAGAATAGCTATTATCAGAGGTTGGGATGTGGGGAAAAAGGAGAGATTACAAAAATTCTCAATGAAAAGTAAAAATGCAAGTTGCCAGAGGCTGAGGTGAGGGGCTATTGTTTGGTGGGCACAGAGTTTCAGTTTTACAAGATGGAAAGCATTCCGAAGATGGATGGTAGTGATGGTTACACAACAATGGGAATACACTTAGTACCATGGAGCCATCCTCTTAAAATAGTTAAGACAGTTTTAAGTTATGTATATTTTACCACAATAAAAAATTTTAAATGTATCATATAAGCACAAAAAATAAATCAATTCTAATTGTTATTAAGAAGACAAAAAAATCTTAATACCCTAAATTCTACTACCATCTATGGACAGTCAGACCAACTTGAGTTCTTTGCCATTTAGTAGCAATGCGACCTTGAATAAGTTACCAGTTACTCTCGAACTACTAGCACTATCCTATAATATAAACTGTTTTTATATTTTTCCCTATCTTTTCCACATATAAGTTCCTTTATTTTTACAAAGTACAAATTGCAAACCAGAGTAGCTACATAATTTGTCCTAGGTCACTTGGTTAGTGAACAGCAGAACCAAAACTAATATCCTGATTGTCTAACCCTTAGTCCAGAAATCTCTCTTCTCTACCATGTTTAATATAAAGTTCTGTACTTTTCATGAGGATAATGTTTGGACAAAAATAGATCATTTATTAGTGATAAGAAGCAGATCCATTTAATCCACAGAGCTCCAGAAAGACTAAGAAGTTGGGACCATCTGTTGCTATAGCAGATGGAGAACTTAAGACAGGGCACTGGATGAAAGTCTGTAAAGAACAATTGGACCTTTAGTTTCCCACTCTCACACAATACAGAAGGCAAAAAAAACTCCATCTCACACTGCAGGAGAACTATGATCTCTGGAGGACACGAGGCAGAGAACCCTAGTGTCTGTGACATAAGCTTAGAAAAAGATCTCTGAATGAGATTTGAGTCCGAAAACAAAGCCAGACACACACAAGTAAATTCTGTATGATTATATCTATATGAATTTCAAGAACAGGTAATATCAATCTAGAAGAATTGTTAAAATAGTTAGGGAGAGTAAAATCATTAATAAAGAAAGGGCATAAGGAAACTCTTGCAGGATAGAAATGTTCAACATCTTATTCTGAGTGATAAATGGGTACATGCCTCTGTGAAAATTTATGGGGTTGTATACTAAAGTTTTGCATATTTTACTGACTATTCAACCTACCTTGATTTATTTTTATAAAAAAATGAATACAAGGGGTCTGCTAGCAGCAAATCTAAGCCTTTCAAACTCAGTAGAGTTTTCACAGAAACATAAGAAATAAAGTTACCACATATAATTGATACCCTTGTTTTGGTTTTGCTTTTCACCCAGGATACTTGATTCTCAACTTTTCACAATTGAACAAATTTAATCCTGAGCTTCTTAAGTCAGCATTCTTTGCTATTCCAGAACTTTTTTAAAAAATTTGTAAAATTAGCCCGTCCCCATTCTATGCCTTCAACCTTAACCACTCTCTGTAATGATATTTGGATTCACATATTTTGAAAGAAATACATAACACATCATTCATGTTCTTTAATAAACCAGTTGGCACAAGCATCCTTGTCACTACTCAGCCCACTCTAAAAGCTATTATTCTGACTTTCTTTGCTATAAGTAGTTTTGCCTGATACTGAACTTTGTATAAATGGGAAACCACACCAGTACACACCATTTGGTGCCTCAAGTCTCTCATTTAATTGAAGGGTTTTAAGAAAGAGTAGTTTGACGACATCCAGGCAGACAGGCTTACCTGTGTAAAAGGGGAATCAGAATCTGGTATGACTTCTACCCACTGTTACACAAAAATCCTAGAGCCCCTGATCCAGTTGCCCATGATAAAGACAAGTTTCTGTCACTAAACAAATATGTTTTTCCTTCTAATCCGTTCTCATTTCAAGCCCTACGTGAAATCTTTTAAGTACCTGAGGAAAACACTTTTAAGTTCAAGTTATTGTAAGATATTTTATAAAAGGGAAAAAGAAATAAAAATGTAAAAGCCAGGGATTTTCAGATTTTTATGTTTTATCAGTTAAAACATTGCACAGTAACTTTGGTGGTGCCTAATTTTAAGGCACAAAAATGTACCAATTAACTTTTATGTTTTTTCAAATGAGTGCTTTATTGTTAGATTTCTGCAGAAGTAAAATTATTTCATTGTTCCTGCTATATTTTGATATTTATTTTATGATTTCCTTCCTTGAAAACAGAATGACCTTCTTAATTTCATAATTTTAAAAGAACATTTTGTGGTTAAAAATTCTGCCCATGTGTATTTATAACATAATTTGTTTTCCCTCCAAAAACCACAACATACTTCTAAAGGTTATCAAATGTTTTGAATATTTTCACAACCATCAGTATATCATAGTTTTTTTCCCTCTAGTGTCACATTACTCAGTGTTCCAGTTCCATTGTATAATCAGTAAGTAGGTTTGGGGTATGAAAACGATAACTTTGATAGGATTTCAAAAATGAACATACCACTAAGGCCAACTGGCAGTGCTTCCAAGCCTCCCAGGCCATTTTATAGTTTGCTCTCTATCTCCTTTCTGATATGTGACAATTTTAGGTTATAAGGATTAAGCTTGGTATTATCCAACCTCCATTGCTGCCAAGTGAGTGACAATAATGTACAATGTGAATGTGATTCACAGAGGGTGTGAATTATCCTGCCCCATTCCGGCCACATCAGTGATCCAAGTAAAGGATGTAAAATCTCCTGGTGAGAAAAAAGTATATGTCTTCCTCTACTTGGACAACATGTCAAGAATCCCTAAGACTAGAGAATTTATTTGACTCATCTGAATGTAGAACAAGAAAGAAGGCAAGTAGTGTTTCCTTTATTATTAATGTATGAGATACTACTATAGTCAATTTTGAATTCCTACTTTAACTACTCTTGGTCTTGTTTTGTTCTTTAGCTTTACTGAAATACCCTCAGGAGGATTAAACTTTGCTTGGATGAATTCCAATTATCATAAAACTTCAACAAGCCAACTTATGAATATTTAGTCTTCTCCTCATGTTCAAAAACATCCAAATAAAGATGATAATATAAAGAAATGGCCCCTAACAGGCATGGTTATCAACTCTAAAGAAATGTCAGTGTCTATGAATTTGAGATATGAAACGTATTTAATATTTAAAAGACTCTTTAACAAGGTATGAACTTTTCTCTTCGATTAATTATTGATCCAGGCACTCATCTCCTTTTCATGTAAAACTTTTAAACAGTGTCTCAAGCATTTGGATTTGGCACTAGAAGAGAAGGCAGTCATTGAAGATTGAGTTTTTCAGAGGTACGATCAGGAAGGAGTTCTAACAATGTGGGGAAAAAAAAAAAACCAACCTACACAAACATCTTCCACTACTCCTACATTTGATGTTGCTGGTGCCATCAAGCAAACACTAAATAACAACAAGCAAATTCTGTTGAAATGTTTAGCTAAATGGAACCAAAACAGTCACAGTTGACAATTTCATAAATACATTAATTAGAAGTGTCTCCAAATAGTATGTGATTTTGAATTATTAACATAAAACACTGCATTATAAATGACTGCAAATTGCATTCCTAGTGTTCTCCATGCTTAATTTATTATGCCGTAGGAAAATTTGCAAATTACTTCACTGTTTTATACTTAATGGCTAGTTTTATGTGTATATTATTCCTTTAAGATAAAATTAAATTGTAGTGTACATACATGATACGTGACATGTTACAGGAGACACTCAAAGCTGAGTCAAAAAACAGTTAATCTCACTTTTGTTATGGGAACTTTGCATTCACAGTGATTTGTTGTTAAGATTCTGCTTGAGCTCCTGGATACTCAGCTGTCTCCGAGCTCACTCCTTTCTTCCCCAGGAATACAGTCTAGCCATAATGGTGCATGATTTTTACTAAATTGTGCACAGCATGGCTTTTTCTCAGTGAGGACTTCTTGGTATCATACTGACAAATAGGTTTGTAAGAGGTTAATCTCTCTGAGTTGAAAGAGCTAGCCAAGCTTATACCCTGATAAATGTTGTCACTCACACTATGAGAACAAATTCTGAATATTAACCTTTATGGTCCAGAAAGGATTGGTCCAGGAACACCTCAATGGCTCAGTGGTTGAGTGTCTGTCTTCAGCTCAGGTCATGATCCTGGGGTCCTGGGATCAAGTCCTGAATCAGGCACCCCACAGCGATCCTGCTTCTCCCTCTGCCTATGTCTCTGCCTCTCTCTGTGTGTCTCTCATGAGTAAATCAATAAAATATTTTTTTTAATGAAAGAAATGGTCCATGCAAAATTTTTCAAATATTATTGTTTACCTATGCAGATACCTTTCAATTTTCCCTCTTTCTTATGATTTTGTCACAATTACACAATTTTTTCACAATTACATTGCTCTTTTATCTAAATACTTTTAGAAATGATTTTTCACTTTTTTAATTTTTAGGCGAAGAACCCTTATATTAAACAAAACTTGAAAGCCATTAGTCCTAGTCTGAATGGAGTAGGCCTTATCCAGATATTTGAGAAGCTAACATAGCATGAATTTTTAAGTTACATATGAAAATGAATTACTTTTATCTGAACTGTAGGCATCCAAAGAGAAGAAGCTCTCCAGTTCTCCCTTCCAACACAACTTCCTTCCCTCCTCTAGAGATACCAAGGTATGGGTATTTTCCATGAAGAGTACAACTATGGTTAAAAAGAAGCACCACACTATGCTTCTCTACTCATCTTCATCTTCTATCTGTGTTGCCAAAGCCGTAATTGAACCGCTCTCCACTCTTTGTTTCCGGATGCATATTATAACTGGTGGTATTGTTCAACTTTTAGTTAGGGAAATAGAAGAGGCCCTTAGGCCTTGTCTAGCATAAGCCATATGTTCCAGTTCAATTCACTGGTGTTCTGAAGCAGAGACTCATGTATAAACCTAGCTAACAATGGAATGTTTTCTCTGATCTTGAGTTCCAGGCAATAGATTATTCATTCTAACAATGTTATAACTATTAGACAGGGATTTTAAAATAACTGTGATTAATACATTAAAGGATATGGAGGGAGTGGGCAAAGTTCATAAGCAGATGAGGAATTTAAGAGTAAAATTAAAATACTAGACATACAAAACCATCAGAAGGAGATGAAGTATCTTTTTCATAGGCTAATCAATGGACTGGATATAAAGGAGGAAGAAATGAGTGAACTTGGATAAAGGTCAATAGAAATTATCCAAAATAAACCCAAAGATGTGAAAGAAATGAAACAGGGTATCTAAGAGCTAATATATGTGTAATTGGGTTTTCAGAAGGCAAAAACAGAGCAGGTAAATATTTGGTGTGGTGCTGGCCAAGAATTTTCCAAAATTAATGGAAGAAACATTTTTTAAAAATCCAAAAATATTTGCTGACACATGCACAATAGATACAGACAGATGACATATATGCATATGTGCATCCATGATAACTGAGAGTGTTCTCGATCCTTTAACATAGAGATGGAGACTTTTTGAGACAACTAAAGTGAGACAGAATTTATGTCTAGGTATTAGATACAATGAAACAGTCAGGGAAGTTGTTCAAGCAGCAGAAATTTGATGTCAGGTGGAAATGTGGAACTACACAACTAACTAAAGAGAACCACAAATGGTGAAACTAGAGGGTAAGTACGAGACTTCTTTCTTACTATTAATGTTTTTAACAGATACTGGCTCATCAACAATACAGAGAGTAACAATGTATTATGGAGTTAATAATATTTGGAGGAGTAAAATGTGTGACAAAAACAATGCAATCAATGGAACTGAGGAATTAGAGGTTTACAATGATAAGAGTCTTAAACTGTGAAGTAGTATAGTATTACTTCAAGGAAAACTACAGTAAGTTAAAGATGTACATCTTAAATGATAGAGTGATCCCTCTCAAGAAATGAATATAAGTAATAAGCTGATAGTAAAAACAAATAAAATTTATAAGTACTCGGTTAATCCAAAAGAAGGAAGAAAAAGAGGGAAAGAAGAAATAAACATATCAGATAAAGAGAAGGCAAATTACAAAGTGGAAAATTTAAATCCAATTATGTGTTATAGGTAGAAATCCTTAAAGATGTCATCAAAAAAACTGTTCAAACTGATAAATGAATTTAGTAAAGTTGCAGAATAGAAAATCAATAAAGAAATCTGTTGTGTTTCCTTCCATTATCAGAAGGGGAAATTACAGGGTACCTCTGTGGCTCATTCTGTTGAGCGTCTGCCTTTGGCTCAGGTCATGATCCTAGAGTCCTGGGATCAAGGCCCTCATCAGGCTTCCTGCTCAGCATGAAGCCTGTTTCTCCCTCTGCCCCCCACTCATTCTCTCTCTCTTGCTGTCTCTCTGTCTCAAACAAATTATTATTTAAAAAAGAAATAAAGATAAATTAGGAAAACAATCCCATTTATGGTTCAGCAAAAAGAATAAAATACCCAGGAATAAATTTAACCAGGGAGGTGAATTGCATATTGAAAACTACAAAATATCAATGAATGAAATTGAAGACACAAATAAATGGAAAAATAGTTTGTATTCGTGGTTTAGAAGAATTAATATTGTTAAAATGCCCATACTACCCAAAGCATTATACAGATTCAGTGTAATCCCTCTCAAAATTCCAATGATATATTTTAAAGAAATACACTAACTATTGAAAGATTTGTACACAATCAAAAAAGACCCCAAATAGCCAAAGCAATCTTGACAAAAAACAAAGCTAGAAGCATCACACTGCCAAATTTCAAACTATATTACAGAGCTATAGTAATTAAAACAGCATAGTACTGGCATAAAAACAGACATATAAGTCAATGGAGCAGAACAGAGAGCCCAAAAATAAATCTACTTATATATATGGTCAATTAATTTACAATAATGCAGCCAAGAATATACAATGGGGAAAAGACAGTCTCTTCAATAAATGATGGTGAGGAAATTGGATAGCCACGTACAAAAGAATAAAACTGAGCTACTATCTTATACCATACAAAGAAACTAACTTGGAATGAATTAAAGACTTAAATGTGAGACCTGAAATCATAACACTCCTAGAAGAAAACAGGTGGTGAGGTCCTTGACAAGGAGTTGATAATGGTTTTTGGAATCTTGACACCAAAAGCAAAACCAACAAAAGCAAAAATACACAAGTGAGACTATATCAAACTAAAAAGCTTCTGTAGAGCAAAGGAAATCATCAACAAAATGAAAAGCAACCTACTGAATGGGAGAAAATAATTGTAAATTATATATCTGATAAGTTAATATACAAAATATAGAAAGAATTTATATAACTCAATAGCAAAAAAAATATATATGATTTAAAAAATGGGCAGAAGATCTGAATAAACCTTCTTCTTTTTTTTTTTTATTGGTGTTCAATTTACTAACATACAGAATAACACCCAGTGCCCGTCACCCATTCACTCCCACCCCCCGCCCTCCTCCCCTTCTACCACCCCTAGTTCGTTTCCCAGAGTTAGCAGTCTTTACGTTCTGTCTCCCTTTCTGATAATAAACCTTCTTCTGAAGAAGGCATACAGATGGCCAACAGGTACATGAAAAGATGCTCAACATCACTCATCATTGAAGAAATGCAAATCAAAACCACAATGAGACATCACCTCTCACCTGTTAGAATGGCTATGCTCAAAAAGACCAGAAGTAACAAGTGTTGGCAAGCTTGTGAAGAAAAAGGAACCCTTGTGCACTATTGGTGGGAATGTAAATTGAGGCAAGCACTTATGGAAAATAGTATAAAGTTTCCTCGGGGGCGGGGGGGGTAAGGACTACTGTAAGATCCAGCAATTCCACTTCTGGGTATTTATCCAAAGAAAATTAAACACTAATTCAAAAAGATACACACACTCTCATGTTCACTGCAGCATTATTTATATTAGCCAAGTATGGAATTTTATTCAGCCATAAAAAATGAAATCTTGCCATGTGTGGCAACATGGACCAAGCTCAGGGGCATTATGGTACATGAAGTAATCAGACAGACAGATACAAACTCTTTCATGTGAAATCTAAACAAATAAACAACAACAACAAAAAAAACAAGTTCATAAATACAGAGAACAAACTGGTAGTTAAGAGATGCGGTTATAGGAGAAATGGGTGAAGTTTGTTTTAGTTTAAATAAATTGTATAATTTCTAAGCCTTAATCTACAGAAAGAAGGTTACCAAAATCATAGCCTCTGGACAATGATGACACCCATAGAAACCATGGGAAAAAGAAAAACAGGGAAAACTGTTCTCTATCCCTTGGAAGGGGCAAGAATGTGTGCAAGGTCAATATTACCTATGATAGCCAAAGTCATGGTGCTTGCCTAAGACACAGATTTCATCTGAACATTAGAGAACTCACCCTTCACCAGCCCCCATCAATATACTGACAAGCTTTGAGTGAAAATAATCATAAGCTGCATAGGAAAAATTCTTTCTGGGGAGCAGAACAAAAAGAACACCCAAAGCTAAGCAAAGAACAAACACTAAGTAAATCCATCTAGCAAACTAGCCTACATGCCAAACAAGGTATTGCTAAGGAATTTAAAGTCTGTTGTTCACCGAGGGTAACCATAACAAGACTTCAATCCCAGCTCACCTCCTTACGAGATCAACACAAACTCCCAAACCAAAGGCCTAGCAGAAATTAAGGCATGCCCATGCTCATACTCATCACTAAGAATAAAAAACATTTAATTCAATGCAACATATCCAGCTTTCTAAAAAATATCACAAAAAAGCAAGAAAACCAATTATTAGTGTCAGACACAGTTATGACACAGATATTGAAAATATGTCATAGGAAAAGTAAAATAACACGTAAGTAATATGTAAAGGGTCTAACGAAAAAAGACAACATGCAAGATCAGATTGTAACTTCACTGAAGAGATTTAAACTATAAGAACAAATCAAGTAGAAATTCTAGAAATCAAAAGCACAATAACAGTGATGAAGAATATCTTCAAAAATTTCATTAGTTGAGTCAACACAACTAGGAAAGAATCCATGAACTTGAAAAATGCAAAGAGAAACACAAAGAGGCAAAAAAAAAAAAAAAAGTAAAAAAAATACATAAAAAATAAAACTAAAACAAAAAACAGAATAGAGCATCCAAGAGCTGTGGGACAATATCAAATAATCTAACATATGCATAGTTGGAATCCCAGAAGGAGATGAGAGAGAGAACAGCTGAAGAAATATTTTAAGAAATAATGGCTGAGAATATTGCAAATTTAATGACAAACACCAAACTACAGATCAAGCTCAGAGAAAAACAAGCTGAATACATACCAAAAATAAAACACACTTAGATATATCATACTAAAAATGCTGAAAACCAAAGAAAAAGAGAAAATCATGAAGGATAGTCAAAAGAAAAAAAGACATCTATAGAGGAACAAGGTTCAGAATTATAGCCAATTTCTCAACATAAACCATGCATGCAAATATGAATGGGGTAACATTTAAGTGTAAAATGTAATTTTAAAATGTATAAGAATGTATATAAAATAAAATGTAATATAAAAGGAAAAATGTTCTGTACTCAGGAAAAATATATTTCAAACATAAAAGAGGAATAAAGACTTTGTCAAACAGATGAAAGTAAAGGTAATTAATCACCAGCAGACCTACTATAGAAGAATATTAAAGGAAGCTCCTCACAAAGAAATAGGATATAAATCAGAAAGTTTGGCTTACCCAAATAAATGGAGAACTTTGGAAATGGGACGTGTCATTATGAAATCTCACAACACCAAAGAAGAGATCCTTAAAAATTCTAGGGCAACAGGAATAATTGGGTTCATAAAAATTCAGAACCATAAGTCATCATATGTCTCATCAGCAAAAGTGGATGCTGGAAGACAGTACAGTAAGTCTTACAAAGAGGAAATTGTTTTTTCAACCTAGGATCCTATATCCAGCCAAACATTCATCAGTTAAATGAGAATAAAGACATTTTCAGTCCTTTGTGAAAAGTTTTTTGAGGACATATTCCTAAAATTTTGTGAGAAAAACAAGGTAGAGAATGATAGACTCCACTAAACAGTGTTTCAAGAAAGTAGTCCATAAAGTTCCAGATGATACCTACTCAGATCTTTAAAAGCATTCAATCCAGACAGGAACATAGAGAGATTTCTATACTTAAAAGTAATAAAAGGAAATAATAAAATAATTAAGAGTTTAGAAGAATCTGTTTACTTATCAAGATTAAAAAGACATTTAATTCAATGCAATATATCCAGTTTTCAAAAAATATCACAAAGGACTCCAAAACAACAAGAAAAACAGTTATCAATGTCACACAGTTATGACATGGATGTTGAAAATATGTCATAGGAAAAATAAAATAACATGTAAGTAATATGTAAAGGGTCTAATGAAAAAAGGTAGACAACATGCAAGATCAGATTGTGACTTCACTGAAGAGATTTAAACTATAGGAATGAATCAAGTAGAAATTCTAGAAATTAAAAACACAGTAACAATGATAACTGGGCAGACTGTTTAACAAACAGGAGAATTATTTTTTCTAATTTGAGACTCCAGAAAATCTCAGGTAAACAGTACAGAGCCCATAGCAAAGGAAATACAATCCTACTGCACTATTTGGAATAGAGGAACACCATGATCTGACATATCATTTTGAAAAGAGATTACTTTAGCCACTGTGTCAACAACAGGCAGAAATGGGAAAGAATGAGAGGCTAGTTCTGTATTGAAAACTGTTGGCATGGGGATCCTTGGGTGGCTCAGCGGTTTCTTGCCTGCCTTTGGCCCAGGGTGCGATCCTGGAGTCCCAGGATCGAGTCCCGCGTCGGGCTCCTGGCATGGAGCCTGCTTCTCCCTCTGCCTGTCTGTCTCTCTCTCTCTCTCTCTCTCTCTCTCTCTGTCATAAAAGAAAGAAAAGAAAGAAAGAAAGAAAGAAAGAAAGAAAGAAAGAAAGAAAGAAAGAAAGAAAGGAAACTGTTGGCAGTAGGGACACATGGTCAGCTTGCGGACAGGACTTGTTTGTTGATTGACTGTGACCTATGAAAGAGTGATAAGTGACCACTTCAAGATTTTTGGCCAAAGACCATGGAAAGTTGCTATTTGTCATTGATCAAAAAGGAGTAGAAGCGGGGGGAGGAGCAAGATGGCGGAAGAGTAGGGTCTCCAAATCACCTGTCTCCACCAAACTACCTAGAAAACCTTCAAATTATCCTGAAAATCTATGAATTCGGCCTGAGATTTAAAGAGAGACCAGCTGGAATGCTACAGTGAGAAGAGTTCGCGCTTCTATCAAGGTAGGAAGACGGGGAAAAAGAAATAAAGGAACAAAGGCCTCCAAGGGGGAGGGGCCCGCGAGGAGCCGGGCTGAGGCCGGAGCGAGTGTCCCCAGGACAGGAGAGCCCCGTCCCGGAGGAGCAGGAGCTGCACCGACCTTCCCGGGGGAAAGGGGCTCGTGGGGAGTTGGAGCAGGACCCAGGAGGGAGGGGATGCCCTCGGGCTCCCCGGGACAGTAACAGCAACTGCGCGCCCAGGAGAGTGCGCCGAGCTCCCTAAGGGCTGCAGCGCGCACGGCGGGACCCGGCGGGACCCGGAGCAGCTGAAGGGGCTCGGGCGGAGGCTCCGCGGAGGGGGCTGCGCGGCCCCGGGAGCAGCTCGGAGGGGCTCGGGCAGAGGAAGAGGCTCCGGGCGGAGGGGGCTGCGCGGTTCCAGGAGCAGCTCGGAGGGGCTTGGGCGGCGGCTCCGCGGAGGGGGCTGCGCGGCCCGGGAGCGCGAATCCACCAGCGCAGGCTCCGGAGCACAGGGCGCCGGGACACAGCCCAGGATCCGGCCTCCCCCGGGACAGGCAGAGGCCGGGAGGGCCCAGGACAGCGAGGACGCTCCTGCCCCGAGCTGAGCACATCAGCGGCCCCGCCCCGGAGCCTCCAGGCCCTGCAGACGGAGTTCCTGCCAGCGCTGACTCCAGGGCTCCAGAGCTGCCCCGCCACTGGGGCTGTTCCTCCTGCGGCCTCACGGGGTAAACAACCCCCACCGAGCCCTGCACCAGGCAGGGGCACAGCAGCTCCCCCAACTGCTAACACCTGAAAATCAGCACAACAGGCCCCTCCCCCAGAACACCAGCTAGACGGACAACTTCCAGGAGAAGCCAAGGGACTTAACACAGAATCAGAAGATACTCCCCGGTGGTTCTTTTTTTGTTTGTTTGTTTTTGTTTTTGTTTTTGTTTTGTTTTGCTTTTTGATTTGTTTTGCTTTTTGATTTGTTTCCTTCCCCCACCCTCTTTTTTCCTCCTTTTTCTTTCTCTTTTTCTTCTTTTTTTTTTTTTTTTCGTTTTTTTTTCTTTTTCTTCCCTTTTTTTTTCTCTTTCTCTTTTCTTTCCTTCTTTCTCTCCTCTCTTTTTCTCTTTTTCCCAATACAACTTGCTTTTGGCCACTCTGCACTGAGCAAAATGACTAGAAGGAAAACCTCACCTCAAAAGAAAGAATCAGAAACAGTCCTCTCTCCCACAGAGTTACAAAATCTGGATTACAATTCAATGTCAGAAAGCCAATTCAGAAGCACTATTATACAGCTACTGGTGGCTCTAGAAAAAAGTATAAAGGACTCAAGAGACTTCATGACTGCAGAATTTAGAGCTAATCAGGCAGAAATTAAAAATCAATTGAATGAGATGCAATCCAAACTAGAAGTCCTAACGACGAGGGTTAACGAGGTGGAAGAACGAGTGAGTGACCTAGAAGACAAGTTGATAGCAAAGAGGGAAACTGAGGAAAAAAGAGACAAACAATTAAAAGACCATGAAGATAGATTAAGGGAAATAAACGACAGCCTGAGGAAGAAAAACCTACGTTTAATTGGGGTTCCCGAGGGCGCCGAAAGGGACAGAGGGCCAGAATATGTATTTGAACAAATTCTAGCTGAAAACTTTCCTAATCTGGGAAGGGAAACAGGCATTCAGATCCAGGAAATAGAGAGATCCCCCCCTAAAATCAATAAAAACCGTTCAACACCTCGACATTTAATTGTGAAGCTTGCAAATTCCAAAGATAAGGAGAAGATCCTTAAAGCAGCAAGAGACAAGAAATCCCTGACTTTTATGGGGAGGAGTATTAGGGTAACAGCAGACCTCTCCACAGAGACCTGGCAGGCCAGAAAGGGCTGGCAGGATATATTCAGGGTCCTAAATGAGAAGAACATGCAACCAAGAATACTTTATCCAGCAAGGCTCTCATTCAAAATGGAAGGAGAGATAAAGAGCTTCCAAGACAGGCAGCAACTAAAAGAATATGTGACCTCCAAACCAGCTCTGCAAGAAATTTTAAGGGGGCCTCTTAAAATTCCCCTTTAAGAAGAAGTTCAGTGGAACAGTCCACAAAAACAAAGACTGAATAGATATCATGATGACACTAAACTCATATCTCTCAATAGTAACTCTGAATGTGAACGGGCTTAATGACCCCATCAAAAGGCGCAGGGTTTCAGACTGGATAAAAAAGCAGGACCCATCTATTTGCTGTCTACAAGAGACTCATTTTAGACAGAAGGACACCTACAGCCTGAAAATAAAAGGTTGGAGAACCATTTACCATTCGAATGGTCCTCAAAAGAAAGCAGGGGTAGCCATCCTTATATCAGATAAACTAAAATTTACCCCAAAGACTGTAGTGAGAGATGAAGAGGGACACTATATCATACTTAAAGGATCTATTCAACAAGAGGACTTAACAATCCTCAATATATATGCTCCGAATGTGGGAGCTGCCAAATATATAAATCAATTATTAACCAAAGTGAAGAAATACTTAGATAATAATACACTTATACTTGGTGACTTCAATCTAGCTCTTTCTATACTCGATAGGTCTTCTCAGCAAAACATCTCCAAAGAAACGAGAGCTTTAAATGATACACTGGACCAGATGGATTTCACAGATATCTACAGAACTTTACATCCAAACTCAACTGAATACACATTCTTCTCAAGCGCACATGGAACTTTCTCCAGAATAGACCACATATTGGGTCACAAATCGGGTCTGAACCGATACCAAAAGATAGGGATTGTCCCCTGCATATTCTCGGACCATAATGCCTTGAAATTAGAACTGAATCACAACAAGAAGTTTGGAAGGACCTCAAACACATGGAGGTTAAGGACCATCCTGCTAAAAGATAAAAGGGTCAACCAGGAAATTAAGGAAGAATTAAAAAGATTCATGGAAACTAATGAGAATGAAGATACAACCGTTCAAAATCTTTGGGATGCAGCAAAAGCAGTCCTAAGGGGGAAATACATCGCAATACAAGCATCCATTCAAAAACTGGAAAGAACTCAAATACAAAAGCTAACCTTACACATAAAGGAGCTAGAGAAAAAACAGCAAATAGATCCTACACCCAAGAGAAGAAGGGAGCTAATAAAGATTCGAGCAGAACTCAATGAAATAGAGGCCAAAAGAACTGTGGAACAGATCAACAGAACCAGGAGTTGGTTCTTTGAAAGAATTAATAAGATAGATAAACCATTAGCCAGCCTTATTAAAAAGAAGAGAGAGAAGACTCAAATTAATAAAATCATGAATGAGAAAGGAGAGATCACTACCAACACCAAGGAAATACAAACGATTTTAAAAACATATTATGAACAGCTATACGCCAATAAATTAGGCAATCTAGAAGAAATGGACGCATTCCTGGAAAGCCACAAACTACCAAAACTGGAACAGGAAGAAATAGAAAACCTGAACAGGCCAATAACCAGGGAGGAAATTGAAGCAGTCATCAAAAACCTCCCAAGACACAAGAGTCCAGGGCCAGATGGCTTCCCAGGAGAATTTTATCAAACGTTTAAAGAAGAAATCATACCTATTCTCCTAAAGCTGTTTGGAAAGATAGAAAGAGATGGAGTACTTCCAAATTCGTTCTATGAAGCGAGCATCACCTTAATTCCAAAGCCAGACAAAGACCCCGCCAAAAAGGAGAATTACAGACCAATATCCCTGATGAACATGGATGCAAAAATTCTCAACAAGATACTGGCCAATAGGATCCAACAGTACATTAAGAAAATTATTCACCATGACCAAGTAGGATTTATCCCTGGGACACAAGGCTGGTTCAACACCCGTAAAACAATCAATGTGATTCATCATATCAGCAAGAGAAAAACCAAGAACCATATGATCCTCTCATTGGATGCAGAGAAAGCATTTGACAAAATACAGCATCCATTCCTGATCAAAACTCTTCAGAGTGTAGGGATAGAGGGAACATTCCTCGACATCTTAAAAGCCATCTATGAAAAGCCCACAGCAAATATCATTCTCAATGGGGAAGCACTGGGAGCCTTTCCCCTAAGATCAGGAACAAGACAGGGATGTCCACTCTCACCACTGCTATTCAACATAGTACTGGAAGTCCTAGCCTCAGCAATCAGACAACAAAAAGACATTAAAGGCATTCAAATTGGCAAAGAAGAAGTCAAACTCTCCCTCTTCGCCGATGACATGATACTCTACATAGAAAACCCAAAAGTTTCCACCCCAAGATTGCTAGAACTCATACAGCAATTCGGTAGCGTGGCAGGATACAAAATCAATGCCCAGAAGTCAGTGGCATTTCTATACACTAACAATGAGACTGAAGAAAGAGAAATTAAGGAGTCAATCCCATTTACAATTGCACCCAAAAGCATAAGATACCTAGGAATAAACCTCACCAAAGATGTAAAGGATCTATACCCTCAAAACTATAGAACACTTCTGAAAGAAATTGAGGAAGACACAAAGAGATGGAAAAATATTCCATGCTCATGGATTGGCAGAATTAATATTGTGAAAATGTCAATGTTACCCAGGGCAATATACACGTTTAATGCAATCCCTATCAAAATACCATGGACTTTCTTCAGAGAGTTAGAACAAATTATTTTAAGATTTGTGTGGAATCAGAAAACACCCCGAATAGCCAGGGGAATTTTAAAAAAGAAAACCATAGCTGGGGGCATCACAATGCCAGATTTCAGGTTGTACTACAAAGCTGTGGTCATCAAGACAGTGTGGTACTGGCACAAAAACAGACACATAGATCAGTGGAACAGAATAGAGAATCCAGAAGTGGACCCTGAACTTTATGGGCAACTAATATTCGATAAAGGAGGAAAGACTATCCATTGGAAGAAAGACAGTCTCTTCAATAAATGGTGCTGGGAAAATTGGACATCCACATGCAGAAGAATGAAACTAGATCACTCTCTTTCACCATACACAAAGATAAACTCAAAATGGATGAAAGATCTAAATGTGAGACAAGATTCCATCAAAATCCTAGAGAAGAACACAGGCAACACCCTTTTTGAACTCGGCCATAGTAACTTCTTGCAAGATACATCCACGAAGGCAAAAGAAACAAAAGCAAAAATGAACTATTGGGACTTCATCAAGATAAGAAGCTTTTGCACAGCAAAGGATACAGTCAACAAAACTCAAAGACAACCTACAGAATGGGAGAAGATATTTGCAAATGACATATCAGATAAAGGGCTAGTTTCCAAGATCTATAAAGAACTTATTAAACTCAACACCAAAGAAACAAACAATCCAATCATGAAATGGGCAAAAGACATGAACAGAAATCTCACAGAGGAAGACATAGACATGGCCAACATGCATATGAGAAAATGCTCTGCATCACTTGCCATCAGGGAAATACAAATCAAGACTACAATGAGATACCACCTCACACCAGTGAGAATGGGGAAAATTAACAAGGCAGGAAACAACAAATGTTGGAGAGGATGCGGAGAAAAGGGAACCCTCTTACACTGTTGGTGGGAATGTGAACTGGTGCAGCCACTCTGGAAAACTGTGTGGAGGTTCCTCAAAGAGTTAAAAATAGACCTGCCCTACGACCCAGCAATTGCACTGTTGGGGATTTACCCCAAAGATACAAATGCAATGAAACGCCGGGACACCTGCACCCCGATGTTTCTAGCAGCAATGGCCACGATAGCCAAACTGTGGAAGGAGCCTCGGTGTCCAACGAAAGATGAATGGATAAAGAAGATGTGGTTTATGTATACAATGGAATATTACTCAGCTATTAGAAATGACAAATACCCACCATTTGCTTCAACGTGGATGGAACTGGAGGGTATTATGCTGAGTGAAGTAAGTCAGTCGGAGAAGGACAAACATTATATGTTCTCATTCATTTGGGGAATATAAATAATAGTGAAAGGGAAAATAAGGGAAGGGAGAAGAAATGTGTGGGAAATATCAGAAAGGGAGACAGAACGTAAAGACTGCTAACTCTGGGAAACGAACTAGGGGCGGTAGAAGGGGAGGAGGGCGGGGGGTGGGAGTGAATGGGTGACGGGCACTGGGTGTTATTCTGTATGTTAGTAAATTGAACACCAATAAAAAAAAATGAAAGTAAAAAAAAAAAAAAAAAAAAAAAAAAAAAAAAAAGGAGTAGAAGCAAGTTTGGGCAAAGAAAAAATATTTCATTTTGAACATGTAAATTTGAGATGGATTTAATTGTTGTATATATGAATTTAATCTTCAAGGGAGAAATCAAGTTGAATATATACATTTGGTTCCCAATAGCATATAGATGCAATTTAAAATCATGAATTGAATGAGATTGCTTGGGAAGTCTGTATACCTGGAAAGTATCGAAGCTTGGAATATTCCACATTACAGAGATGAGCTATATAAGCAGAAGCAGTCAGAATAGAGAGGAGGATCAAGTATTCTGGAAAACAAGTGGAAAAATTAAATGCTTTGAAGAAGGAATGCTCAATTGTGTTTAAAACTAAATGTGAGTGAAAGAGGATAAAAGACCTTTGTGTGATTAGCAAATAGAGGTCAGTACTGATCTTCAGAAGAGCCATTTTGTGGTGTGGTAGGACTGAAAGAGCAGAGGAGGCTCAAAAGAAAATGTGAGGAAACAAAGTAGAAAGCAGATTATATTACTTTTTTGTAACAGCTCTATTGACATATCATTCAAATATCCTACAATTCACCCTTCTAATGTGCAAAATTCAATGGTTTTTATTATATCTTCATATAAAACTATTTCCAGAAGGTTTGCCCTTAGGTAAATGGAGAGTTAGTTTGAAAGATAAATTTTAAAAGGGAGTTTTTTGAGATGTGATCTCTGTAAGAGATTACAGAATGTATGAACACTGATAAAATGATTCAGAAGAAAAGATCAGTGACGCAAAACATGGAGGTGACAATTAATCGTTGGCATGGTATCCTAAAGTAGGTTAAGGCTGGTTGTACCTAGGACACCAGTGGAGAGGCTGGCTCCAGATAAGAGCACAGGTAAGTAAGTTCACTCATAATCACAGAATAGAAAAAGGTAAGATGGTAGATGTGGAGGTCAGAGCCTTTAGAAGTTCTTATAGCACTGCTTAGAATGTCTCAGTGACATTGAAAACCAGGGCACTTCCTGAACGTGAGGATGGGGGAGGAGATGTTGGAGGAGTGAGGACAAGAAATAAAATAGTGGCTAGGAGGGTAAAAGTATGAATAAACCATAGGAATATAATATGAATACCAGGCAACAGAAAGGAGATCTTTGATTTTTATGTTCAGGCAAGTAAAGCAAGTCCAGTCGACTTAGTCGCACATTTTCCTTCAGACACAGAGCAGGTGAAAATGTAGATATAACCAGGAATGAGGCTTTGCCATGTGAGGAAGATAAAGGGAAGGGAGAAGAAAATTATGAAGAGGTGTTGTTATAATGATCAGCTCTTGAGTCTCTACTAGCTAAGTAAGGAATTGTGGCCATGAGGGGTAAATGGAGATGAAAAGTTACTAACGCTCAAAACTCTGTCGATCTGAATAGGCAAATAAAAATCAGAGTATGACATGGAGTTGATATCTTTCTATTTGACCCACAGCACAAAATGTTAATGGTAAAAAGCTTAATTACAAGCAAAGTGAGAGCTGGATGAACCTTGAGGGTAGTAGGAAATAGAGAAGGTTTAAAAAAAAAAAAAAGGAAATAGAGAAGATGGAAAGATAGCCAAATGTACTAAGAGACCTCAGAATACAAAGCAAGGAGTCAAGAGGCACTGTGTATACTTAATGGAAGAATAAATAGAACTGAAAGTGTGCCATTTGAAATTATAGTGGTTACCAGTCTAGAAATACTGAATAACTAACTTTAGAGGAAAGAGAAAGAGGAAACAACTTGGAGTGATACAAGGAGGTTAAGCCCTCATCTATTAAAACAGATTATATCAAGATGTATCAGCATATTTGATGATAAATAATATAAGATTATGCCTAAGGGTACCTCTCACATGTCTGAGAGGATAACTAAAACCAGTGCTTGCTCGAGAGGATGGTTAAGACAAGTGTATGTTGCTTTTGATGAAAAGCTCACTTGTGTTCTTTGGATTTTAGCTATGTGAAGACATGACCATCATAAAAATATACATACCTAAAAATTCAGTCTCAGAAATTAATAGATCTAATAACTCCATTTAACTTTATCTTAAGTATGTAGAAAAGAGCATATACATTTTCTGATGTTTGAAAAAATGCTGTTTTATCTTGCGACTAAAAGAATAAGATAGGCTGAGCTCATAAACCTTCTTATTTCTCTAGGCTTATTAAGAAATCCAAAGTCAAAGAATCTTCATATTCAAAAGTTTCTAATTTCACTTCTAACCCATAAGGGAGAGTCAGAGAAGGTTTTGGCAAATTAAAAAAAAAAAAAAACTAAGAAATTTTTTTTAACAAATAGACTTTACTCATAAACATTTTGATGAGTGCAGTGGAAAACAAACCAAAGTAGTTTGAAAAAAAAATGTGGTTTGCGGGGGTAAAGTGCTAGAAAAACACATCTTGCTTTCCCTGATTGCAAAATATTTGAAAACGAATTTGTGACTTTGTTGAATGTGCAAGGCAAATAGACTCTCCACCTCCAGCTTCTGGCTTGTTTGCTCTATGCCAGAATTTGGGGAAGAATATGGGAATTATTGGCATATGGAGTATAAGGCTGTTGTCATGCCACGGGTTCACTAGATCTCTCTCAAGAAAAATCTGATTGATATTATATAATTTTTTTTATTTTGAAAGTTTCACACATATACAAAACTAGAGAGAATAGTATGATGAATTCTCCACACACATCGCCCAGTTTCAGCAATTATCAGCCGATGGCACGTCTTTTTTCATCTATACACCCACCCACATCCCCTTTATAATTATTTTACTTAACTTTTTTTAACATTTTATTTATTTATTTGAGAGAGTGAGCATGAGGGAGGTGGGGAGAGGCACAGAGGGAGAGAGAGAAGCAGACTCCACACTGAGCAGAGAGCCTGACTTGGCCAATCTCGTGACCCTCAGACCAAGCTGAAATCAAGAGTCAGACACTCAACCAGCTGAGCCACCTAGGCACCCCTATAATTATTTTGAAGTAAACCTCAGACGATATATTATTCCACCTTGAAATATTTCAGTGTGCATTGCTGAATGCTAGGAATAGGATTTCTTTTCTTAGCCAATATTATCACATCTAAAATTTAATGAGAATTACTTAATGTCATCAAATAACTGGTTAGTGTTCACATCTTCCTGACCCTCATGGTTGTTTTTTGTTTTTGTTTTTTTTTTCGTAGTTTTTTTTTTTAATAGTAAGTTGCATTGGGATTCAAATGAAGTCCCTATATTCCAGTAAGTTGATATTGCTTGTAAACCTTTCATGCAGAGGTTCCCCCCAAATCTTTTTCTCTGCAATTTTTTGTTACAGAAACTCAGTTGCTTGTGGTGGTAGCACATCTCACAGTTTCGATTTTGCATTCCACTGGTATTGTTTAAACATGTTTCTTTATTTTTTAAATTTTCTTTTAAAGATTTTGTTTTATTATTTATTCATGAGAAACAGAGAGAGACAGAGACAGAGAGAGAGAGAGAGGCAGAGACACAGGCAGAGGAAGAAGCAGGCTCCACACAGGGAGCCGGATACCGGACTCAATCCCGGGACTCCAGGATCATGCCCTGGGAGGAAGTCAGGTACTAAACCGCTGAGCCACCCAGGGATCCCTTGTTTCTTTTCTTTAAATAATAGTTAGATCCAGAGGAGGTTTAATCAGATTTGGGATCATAAATCTCATAAGTGGTGCTATGAAAAAAAAAAAAGTGGTGCTATGTACTACCGTCAAGAGAAACACAGTGATTGGTTGCCTCTCTTTTTGTGATGTTAACTGCACTTGATAATCACTGATTAGATGCACTCAAATTCATTATGATATTTAAGTTCTGATCCCTAATTCCAGTGTGTATGTGGAGGAGGGATCCCTACCAACAAGCAATTCTCCTTATATCAGATAAGTTTCCTTCAATTTGACATAATTCTTACACTATCTACCAGAAAACTGCAGCAGATTCCACAGGTCTAGGGCTCAATCCTACAAGACTGCTCCCTCCCCACCCACTTTAGCCAACGGTCACAGGGTCAGGTTTGTAACTGTGCTTCTACCCACTGGCTACAACTCGGAGGTCCAACAAACCCATCCAGCTCAGGATGCCAAACTCAAAGTCCAAGTTGTCCCCTGTACTTCTGATCATTTGGCTATAAATTAGAGGTTCCCACAAGCCCCTCTTTGTGCTTGATAATTTTGCTAGAGTGGCCCACAGAACCTCAGAAAAACAGCTCACTTACATTTAATGGTTTAGTGTAAAAGGATATACTAAAGGATACAGATGAATATCCAGACAAAAGAGATGCATAAGGCAAAGCATGTGGAAAGGGCATGGAGCTTCCATGCTCTAGGAGGGCTGCCCATTCTCCCCACACCTCCACATGTTCACCAACCTAAAAGCTCTCTAAACCCCATCCTTTTGAGTTTTCACAGAGGCTTCATTACACAGGCACAGCTGATTAAATCATTGGCCATCAGCAGTTGATCCAACCTCCAGCCCCTCTTCCCCCCCATCCTGGGAAGTCAGGAAAACAGGATTGAAAGCTTCAATCATCTGCCCATTTCATGACTGGATTGTTTGTATTTTGGGTGTTGGGTTTGATAAGTTCTTTATAGATCTTGGATACTAGCTCTTTATCTGATATGTCATTTGCAAATATCTTCTCCCATTATGTAGGCTGTTTCCTTTGCTGTGAAGAAGGTTTTTATCCTGATTAAGTCCCAATAGTTCATTTTTGCTTTTGTTTCCCTTGCCTTCATAGATGTGTCTTGCAAGGAGTTGTTGTGGCCAAGTTCTAAACACATATATTTCTCCAAAGAAGACCCACACATGGCCAACAAGCACATGAAAAAATGCTCCACATCACTTACCATCAGGGAAATATATACCACTTTATACTGATGAGAATGGCTAAAATGAACAAGACAGGAAACAATAAATGATGGCAAGGATGTGGAGAAAAGGGAACCCTCTTGCACTGTTGGTGAGAATGCAAGCTGGTGCAGCCACTCTGGAAAACTGTGTGGAGGTTCCTCAAGAAGTTAATATAGAGCTACCCTATGACCTAGCAATTGCACTACTGGGGATTTACCCCAAATGTACGTACAGATGTAGTGAAATGCTGGGACACCTGCACCCCAATGTTCATAGCAGCAATGTCCACAATAGCCAAACTGTGGAAGGAGCCATGATGTCCTTAGACAGATGAATGGATAAAGATGTGTTCTATATATACAATGGAATATTACTCAGCCATCAGAAAAGATGAATACCTACTATTTGCTTTGACAGAGATGGAGCTGGAGAGTATTATGCTGAGTGAAATAAGTTAATCAGAGAAAGACAATTATCATATGACTTCAATTATATGTGGAATATAAGAAATAGTAAAAGGAACCACAAGGGAAAGGACAGAAACTGAGTGGGGAAAAATTAGAGAGGAAGACAAACTATGAGAGATTCCTAACTCTGGAAAACAAAGGGTTGCAGAAGGGGGGGTGGGTGGGGGATAGTGTAACTGGGTGATGGGCATTAAGGAGGGCACTTGATGGGATGAGCACTGGGTGTTATACTATATGTTGGCAAATTAAATTTAAATAAAATATTTTAAAAAGTAAAACAAAATAAAATAAAATAAAATAAATTTAAAAAAGAAAGTTCCAAAAATAAAAAAAATAAAAAAATAAAAAAGAAAGTTCCAACCTTCTAATTACAGGGTTGGCTCCTCTGGCAATCAGTCCTTGTCCTGAGGTGCTTTCCAAAAGTCACCTCATTAACATAACAAAAGACAGCTTTATCATTCTCAACACTTAGGAAATTCCAAGCTTTTACAGAGCTCTGTGCCAAAAATGGCAAGAAAATCAAATGCATATTTCTTATTAGAAATCATATCACAATATTCTAATCCAATCACTTCTCTTTACTTATTAGCTGAAATAGTCCTACAGAAAGAAACTTTCCCTGATCTACTTTTGATTACTCTGAGATTCAACTGTATAGGAAAGGTAGAAAAACACTTATTTCGGTTTTCAAAATTTAAGTTCCCTAGCTCCTCTAAAAGTGACAACTAGGTTCCCCTCCTGGCATCATTATAAACTTGTGGATTTAAATATAATTTATGTTTCGACCTTTAGCAGCTATTATCCTTATTCTTGTTCAAATTGTCCCATCTCTGGCTGGTGGGAGACTTTTCAAGTTGACTCCAAAGTCTTTCTGATCCAACCCAGTTAGTATTTAATTTCCTTGCTTTCTGCTGTGATAAGATGCCCCAGGCTCATCTTATGTATTTTATGACAGAGAACTGAAATCAGCGATTTCATCAAGGAACAGGGGTATCTTTTCATAGTAAATAGTATTGAAAAGCCACAGTACTTATTCACATTAGATGGGCTGGCTCAGTGGTTTATTTTTATTTTTTTAATAAATTTATTTTTTATTGGTGTTCAATTTACCAACATACAGAATAACACCCAGTGCTCATCCCGTCAAGTGCCCCCCTTAGGGCTAGTGGAGCCTGGGTTTTCATTATTTCTAGACCTTTCAATGGCAGAGATAGATTTTTTTTTATTCTTCTAATATTGAAATAATATTAGATTTTTTAAAGGTGGGAAAAATAGTAGAGTTTCTGCACAGTTTAGTTCTCCCTAATGTTAACATCTGACATAAGCATAGCATAATTATTAAAACCAGGAAATTAATATTGACACAATATTATTAAGTGATCTACAGACCTCATTAGAATTCTTCTCCCAACTCTTCCCAAAAAGACTCTTTTCCAATCCCAAATCCAATCCAGGGTACCATGTTGCCTTTAGTTGTCATGCCTCCTTCTCTAGTCTATGACAGGTCTTCAGCTTTTGAAGACTTTGTTTTTGTTTTTTTCATGACCTGATTCTTTTGAAGAATACTGACCAGATATTTTGTAGAGCCCTCAATCAGTGTTTGATTATGTTGCCCCATGATTAGGTTGAGATTATGTGGTTTTGTCAAGAATATCACAGCTCTGATACTGTGCCCTTTGAGTGTTTCATATCAGAAGGTACATGTCTGCACGTCATTATTGGTGGTCTCTGCCATTTGTCCACTCCAAAATGACCATTTTTTCCCTTTGTAGTTGTAAGTCGTAAGAGTGGTAAGTAGATACTGAGAAGCTGTTCAAATCTCTTTTTTCTCACTGTACTTTTTCCACTAGTTTTAGTATCCATCAATGATTCGTGCCTGTAATACTTTTTTTTTTATCATGGCATTTGATGTGGGGAATGAAAGCAAAGGAAAAAATTAAACTTTCTTACAACTTACAGCCCATTGACAATCCTTGAGACAGGCAGAATGACCTTCCCCTAAGAACTCAACTGCTTCAATGTGAATACTTTGTTAAGGGCAAAAGGCAATCTTAGCTTAACATTATTATCCTGACCTCTAGGATTCTATAGGTCTCCTTTCACATATAAAAATTCCTTTGGAAACTTCCTTTATCTCTACTCCCCAAGATATAAGTTAGCAATCATCCCCTGAGCCTACGGCCCCTGGATATCCATCTGAAGGGTCTCATGACTACGGTTTTACTAGATAATAGTAAATGACCCCTCAAGGTCCTGGAAACCTTGCCTCCAAATTCCTTTTAGACTTATGCTATCCCTAATCCCCTTCCAATTCAATAGTATATAACTAGCCACCCCTCAAAACCCCAAAGCAGCTCTTTCTGCCCACTGGTCTTATCCCCATGCTTTAATAAAACCACCTCTTTGTACCAAAGATATCTCAAAAAATCTTTCTTGATAGTTCTCTCCTGGGTCCCAACGTTCCACATCATTATTTACCCAACATTAACTTGCTATTTCATTTCTTATACATTTATTTTTTAAGATTTATTTGAGAGATGGAGAGAGAGAGAGTGCACAAGTCCATGCGTGTATAAGCAGTGGAGAGGTAGAATCTCAAGCAGACTTCCCACTGAGCACAGAGCTAGAAGTGGGGCTCAATCTCATGCCTGAGATCATGACCTGAGCTGAGATCAAGAGCTAGACATTTAACCTACCCAACCACCCAAGTGTCCCTCTTATATGTTTATTAATTAGAATTCTACTAAAATACACCCCCATCTGCCATTTATCTGTTTATTCAATCAGTTATTTATTTCTATCAGTATAGATTAATGGATAGTTAGTTCCTTGGGTTACAATCTGTTACTATCATATTTATCCTATTGGCTAAACTGGTCCCAGACATCTCCATTGGGAACTACTACAAGGTGGCCCCTTTGTCTTTTCAACATGCTCCTGCACTCTCTGGGACCACAAGATACTCCAGGCTCATCTTGCATTTTCCCTGTACCTGTCAATATAGTGGTTGCTATGTGCCAGGCACTGATCTGAAAACTTTGCACATATTAACTCATTTTATTCCCTATGGCAAGCCTATAAAGGACACATCCCCATTCTTAAATCCATTTTTCAGACAAAGTAACTGAGGCATAGTGAATTTAAGTAAGTTGCCCAAGTTTATGTACCACTTTATGTAAGTGGTACATCTGGGAGGCAGACACACTGAAGAATTCCTCTTCTTAGTCACTAACCTGAAATTTGAACAGCAAAACAAACATCTTATGTTAAACTTATCTTGAATTAATAGATAATACACATACACCCTTACACGGAAGGAAATAGAGACTCTGTCTTCTATTCCATTCACATCTGGCCAGAATGAATCTTCCTAAAGATACTTCCTCACTTCTTAGCCTCTCAAAGGTGTTATGTTGTCTCTAACACCTGCTGAATGGTTTGACTTAGGCTTTCCCCATCACCATGCCCAGGTCTCCTCTGTTTCTTAAACTCTGGTTTTGAATCTTACATCATCAGGACTATACCACCCACTCTTCCTCCTTGTCAACTCCCAGCTCACTCCCATCATTCCTGTGGCTCCAAGTTCATTCCTCATTTTGTAAATCCTCTCCTACTCATGACCTTTTCGATAGTCTGGCCTCTTCATTCTTTATCTTCCCCCAACCAGTGACCCTGTCCTCCACCCTATCTCAGCCAAACATCACCACTGTACCCTCATCTTGGCCTTAGCAATAATTGCAAATACTCCTTAAATCTTTATTCTAGCATACCACCATCTAACTATAGGCTCCTAACTTTTCCATAACATACCCAATTCCTGTAATTTTTAAGCCACATTGGGACATTCCATCCATTGATCCTACCAGTGTTCTTTCTCCCTCCTTACCTAGGTTAAATTCCATGGTAGGCCAACACAAAGTAACTTTTTTGTTTATACTCTCAATACCTTAACTGCCTCTCATTTTATTTTTTTAATTTAAAATCAATTAATTAACATATAGTGTATTCTTAGTTTCATGTTCTCTCAAACTATTAGCTTAGCAAACTGCAATGCTGATTAAATCCAACTGTTCTCTTATTACATACCTCAGTTGACTGAAGTAAACCACACGGCCATGATGTCAGGTCTCATGCACCTTAGTGGGTCTTTAATGCAGCCAGATTTCACACATTTCCCCTGTTTTCCTAACTCTTCACTTTTCCTTTTCAAACCTCCAAAATCTCTTCCCTTCTCTTTACTCTCACCAGATGACCAGACTTTCCTCAGATAATTAAAGCAATCACAAGAACTTGAACCATCTTATGCCAGTATATCTACCACCCTACTAAATCTGCAGGACATACCTCGCCTTTTTGCTTGTTACTGTGTTCCTCTCTAAAACTAATCCGGCCACTGGTGTCCTCTTCACTACTCATGGATGCCGAAACTCCAGCGATTCTCCCATCCTCATGTTACATTATTTTTTGTTCACTACTGGATAATTCCCACCAGCATGTAAAACCACTGCTGTTTTTCTCACCTTAATGACAACAAAAAACCTACTCTTAATCCTAACTGTCCCACCAGTCCTTTCAAATAATTACCTTTTCTCTGTTCTAATTAGCATCCAAACTCCTTCCAAGATTTGTCTAGACTGACCAGAAAAAGAGAAAAGAAACAAAAAGCACAAGTGAAAATATTAAGAATACAATTACTCAAAACATATATTTTAGAAAAGATTATAAATTATTTCATACAGATAAGTGTGATAATATACTTAGATGAAGTAGATAATTTCCTAGTAAAAATATGGGTTATAAAATGCAATTCAAGGAGATATGGAAAATCTAAATAAAACATAGCCTTTATTTTTTTAAAAAAAAGACCTTATTTATTTATTTTAGAGAGTGAGAGAGTGAGAGAGAGCAGAGGCAGAGGCAGACTGGACTCAATCCCAGGACCATGGGATCATGACCTGAGCCAAAGGCAGATGCTTAACTGACTGAACCACCCAGGTGCCCAAAAACATTGCCTTTAAATAAATTGAATCAGTAATCAAAATCTCCACTCTACGTCCTCCCACCAAAATGACAGCAGGGACAAATGATTTAATAGGTCAGTTTTATAACACCTGATAGAAGAGGTAACTTCTGTTACCAACCAAATTACAATATGAAACCAGTATTATCTTAATAATAAAATCTGATGTAATTAGCATAAGAAAAAATTATAAACCATAATAGAAAAATATTTACTTATGAAGGTTTTTTTTTTAATTTAATACTGAAAAAGAAGTAGAATACTAGTCTGGGTTTACATGAAACAAAGATACAGAGACAAATCCTTTGATGCAGGTAGTTTGTTTTATAAGTGATGGAAATTATCACAAATGAGGAAGTAGACCAGGTAAAATAGAGTAAGAAAAGGCAAAAAAGTGAGCATCATGAGTGAATTACTGATCCTCCAGGAAGCGTGTAAAACATAATTTAGGATCATCTCAGAAACAGGTGGAGAATCTGGAGGCATTATCCAACAATTCACAGGCTTCAAACAGGCTTTTGGGGTTCTGGGTAAATCCTACAGACAAAGAAAAGAGAAATCTTGAAGCGAGAAGCTCACAGAAAGTTAAAAACCTCGTCAACTGTATCTGCAGGTATATATGTAAGGTCCTCACCTGCTATCAATAGTTGAAAAGTGCTTTTACTCTTTTCCTTCTTAAAGAGATATTTTGACTGTGATGTCATCTTTGCTTCCAGAGTACTTATTCTATAGAATTAGTCTCTATAACTAGTGCTCTAAGAAAATGTGCATTATCTCCACTCAGGTAAAGAAAATATATTCACATGGTTTCAACCCATAAAACGATATTAAAAGTAGCCAGTCAGCTGTGACTCGATTGTAACATTGAATTTAGCTCCTGAAGACTGTATTTATCAAAAATTGCCAAGTTCCTGATGTTCTTGATTAAATGAACACGGTCAGCCCAACTAGTTAATTGGCTTCAGTTCATCAGTATGTTCTGTAGGAGGTCATACCTCAGGAAATATCCACTTAGTATTATTTTGTGTGGAGCTCTGAAAGTGGATCGCCCAGAGCCACAGACACATGAGACCCAACAAGTGTTAGGTTTTATTTGTTTCAATTGGTCTCAGGCCATTTAGAATTCAAAAGAGTTATCCATTTCAACCCTTGTACATGAACCAATGAAACTAGGCCTTCTTCCAGGCACCTGGGTGGCTCAGTGGTTGAGTATTTGCCTTTGGCTCAGGTCGTGATCCCAGGGTCCTGGGATCGAGTCCTGCATCAGGATCCCCACAGGCAGCCTGCTTCTCCCTCTGCCTATGCCTCTGCCTCTCTCTGTGTTTCTCATCAATCAATAAATAAATATTTATTTAAAAAAAAAGAAACTGGGCCTTCTTTGCAGTAGACATTTCTATAAAGGAACAAGAGGCAAAATTGTCGATTGCATGGACAAAAGAATGTGACACCAACCATCCTTGTCCTCCCAATCCCATGCCAAGGCTCCAAAACAATAGGAATTTATGATCCAAGTGGCCTCTGCAGATGAGTCCCTAGCAAAGCTGCTGTCCAGGAATTGCTGAAAGGTGGCAGTTCATTATAAGGGCAGGAGGTGCTGGTACAATTAGGCAGACCACAGAGCTGTGGCTCAGATATCACAGATTACCTCCTCTGGCTCTTTTCTATGAAGAATAGGGTCTACCCCTCACCAGTTCATCTTCCCAAAGTTGCTATGCCAAAAGAGTGGACTTAAGTTCTCCATAGTTTCCTTATTTCTACAAGCTGCTATGAGAAGAGGGAAGCCAACTGATGGATTTTGCCAAGCAATAGAAAGTTCTAAAATAGTAGAAAAAAATACAATCTTATAATCAAATCTTGCAGCACAAAAACTGTCTCTATTGGAGTACATTCTAAAGCTTAGGTTAAAAGCTCTCATTTCTTCTCTTTCCAAGATAATCACAACAGTGATCTTTAATAAAATTCCTTTCTTTTTTCTTCCTGTTTCTGAATTACCTTCTTTCATTCACCAATGATAAATTAAGGTGGTTCTCCCTAAAATGGGATACAAATATGGCTGCACTGCTTTTTTCAGATAGGTCATTACTTAGGCATTAAAACATCCAAATATGGGGCTTCTTCCTATCTCTAAATATTTTTGGCGAAAAGATTTAGAATTTGAACAACCATGAATGCATTGTTAAATAGATGGAAAATTCACATTAGTTAAAATAAAATATTAGACTCCAAAAATATTTTTTTCTTTTCTACAGTAGCTGGTATCTCACTACAACTATCACCATTACCAACACCAATGCCACCAAACCATTCCCACCAATACTCCCACCACTCGCACCCCCATCACCACTACCACCCCCCCACTATCACCATCATCATCATCACTACCACCAACACCACTCCCAACACCCCCACCCCCACTACCACCACCACCACCCCTATCATCACTCTTACCATCATACCCCCACCACCTATACCACCAACACCTCCACCACCACCAATATCCCCATTGTTCCCACAACCATTCCCACCCAATTATCACTACCACCACTAACACCACTGCCTCCACCACCACTACCACCCCCATCACCACCATCATCCTCACCACCACTACCACTGACACCAGCACCACCCCCAACCCCACCGTCATCATCACCACTACCAATACCACCAACACCCCCATTCTTTGCTTTGATTACTGCCATTGATTACTTTGGGCAAAAGCTTGAGAAGCACTACTTATAGTAATATCGTAAGGTGAATGAGGGTACAATAATTTTATCTTGTAACCTGAGACATTTGGAAAACATATAGAAATCTGAAAACCACAGTTTCGTCAGTTTATCTATTATCCTTTGATGAGTCCTAAGTTTCTAAAGGTTACACAAGTTTGCATTTTTAACTTCTCCATATTGACCTCTCTGAGGAAATTCTTAATTAATGTTTAGCTATTCTACATGTGTATATGCATCAGTTTGGACATGTAACACACACAGAATTCTTAAGCCAATAGGCCCAACAGAGTAAATGTGGAAATTCAAGAGCTGAGTCCCTCAAAAACACCCTGCTAAAGACAACGATGACTTATAGCAAAACTATGAGGGCTGTACACTAGGCCCTACACGCTTTCAAAAAAATTTTTCCAAAAAAAAAAAAAAATGTTTTCCTAACATTTTCATGCTTTTCCCCGGCCACTAAGCAACCATGTTCTCCCTGGCTTCACAGAGTCCCTAATTGTAGCAGCTTACCAGAACTCCAATAGGTTTTACTTCTTACTCAACACCTTAGTTTAAAATGCATGCATTGGATGATCCATTCAAGGACGACACTGCTTTCCCATTCTAGCAACCATCCATGGTAAAATGTTGCTGGTTTTTATTTTATTTATTTGCCTATTTTTAAAATACCAAACTTGCTGATCCCTACTGATATTAATACATATTACATGTTAATTTCTATCCATTTTAGGGTGCCATAAGTTTCAAAATGAAAGAAAAGGACATACCTGCTATATACCACAGAGAGACAAACCAAAATCTTTGGCAAGATGTTAAAAAGTTGGAGGTTAGGAGTGATGACAAAAATTTTAAGCTATTCTCGCATTCTCTTGGGGCAAAGAGATCTTGAATCATCATGGGGTGGAATATACTGACCCATTCACCACTTCCACTCCCTATCCAGAAACAGAGGTCGTAAAGATTAAACTTACGATGAGCATAATGACGTGAAGCCAGAAATTTAACAGTTGTAAATGAAGCTCATAAAACATTGAATATTTCAAACACTGACTTTCTGTCAAAAGAGCCTTTTGAAATCTCATAACTGCTTATAAGATACAAATGCCAGGCACTTGGTAGTTGCTTAATAAATAGTAGGCATATTAATCTCACCCATATAATTGCATAGAATTTAAGCCCAATAATTAACTATCAATAAATATAAAGGTAAAAACGGCAATGCTCAGTGTGTAAAATTGGCAAAGTTGATGTAGTAAGAAACTAAGCCAAAAACTAAAGCCTTATCTCCTGAAAGAAATGATCGAAAATGTCTCTGGCCACCCCACAACACAACATGCCATACAACTTGGAACAGGGAAGAAGAAGAGTTAAGAAGTTAAACAGAAATGGGTTTAAATGGAATTCAGATGGATGACTTCCTTTCCCTAATGTCTCTACGTCTGATTGATCAAGAGAGTAGGCTCTGTCCCAAGAAGTAGCCTCCAACTTTTTCAGAAGACTTGGCAAATCTCAAAGTCCACTGTCTGCTTTGATCAACCACTTCTTCTTGTCCCCAGATCTGGGTGAGTAGCCTGTCCTGGAGCTATAAAGATTAGGACAAAGAAAGTCAAATAGGAAGAATACTTTCCGGTTTCTGTGAACCCAAGAAAGTGGATTGTCCTGGAGGAATGAGGGGACTGCAGTTTAATTCATGTTACATTCTTGATGCAGGAGGTAGAGTCAGTGCTTAACATCAGCTGTTCCAGTAGGCAAAGTTAGGTTAAGGCAGTAAATTCCTGTAGGATAAGGGCCTGGAGTCCACAAAGGATTATCAAAAGAATGACTGGCCATCTCCTCCTGTCACTTCCATTCCATTTGAGCTCTGTACTAAAATATGACTCATGCAAAGGATGTATCACAGTGGCACTTCAATTCCATATGAGCTAAGAGGGATAAAACCAAGGAATAGAGAGAATCTCAGGGGTTGTTTTTTGTTGTTGTTTTATTTGCTCTTGGTGCTTTAGGATGTTTGCTTTCTCTTTGAATATCAACGCTTACTTATTAAATCAACATTGCCTTAAATCCCAACTGAGACTGTCCCATTGTCAATGAGTCTGGACTTAAGATAATCAATGTCCTTCCCGGTTCCAATAAGATCATTTTCCTTTCAGAGGAAAAAAGCCAGGCTCATGCATCCATAACTCTGTATGCTTTGGTTTCATGGTTTCCAACATTCTCAGATTTTTTACTTCCCCACCTATTGACTCTCCCTTCAATTCCATTCCTGAAACATCAAGTTTTTAGGTTTAATGGAGTTGCTCCTCACAAAAATAAAAAAAAAATCCTAGTGAGGAGTAACACAGCAAAATGTTTTAGCCATTCCAATTTGCTTTGCTTTCTAAGAGCTGAAGAGCAGGCTTTGATCAATTGTAAAAGAGAAGAGAAATGAGATATTCAGCTCTACTGAGGAAGAAGCAGAAGAGGACAATCAGAGTGGGTCACAGTCAGCAAGAAAAAACTATCTCTGATGACGTGATTGGAATGAAAATATGGATATCTAAGAGCAATATTCTGCCGAAATCTCTGATACATGAGGTAGCATATCACCCCCAGGGGAACAGACCTGCCTAGATAATATATCCTCAAGATCAAGACTTCAATGCCATTATAAGTTTTGTTTATCTTGTTTTAAATCATTGTACATAATGTTTGGGATCCATTAAAACACAGTAGTATTCATAACAACCAGTACTTATTGAGATAGATTCTGCTAGTAAGTTACTTCCTAAGAATAGATCTGTGTATCCTGGGACAATCCATGAATTCTTCTAGACCACAAGGGTCCCATTAAAGGGATTACTAACTCAATATATTAAACGGTACCCAAGTGGCTTTACAAAATACCCAACTATTCACATTAGGCAGTTTGTGTCCTAGGAGAATCTGTCTTGTTGATCATTTATTTTGTGTCATATATTATACCCAAACTGGTGCTGTATAATTTTAGATGCCTGTATCAAGTTAAATTCTCAAAGCCTAATTAAAATGCAAACCACACATACACACACACACACACACACACACAAACACAATACACACTCTGCAGGCATTTTTTTCATAATCCTTCTAATATTATCTCCAGATATAAAGAAAGAAGGAACCTGTATTTAAAGTTGTTTATTATTCTTTTTTTAAGATTTTATTTATTTATTCATGAGAGACGCAGAGAGAGAGAGAGAGAGGCAGAGACACAGGCAGAGGGAGAAGCAGGGTCCATGCAGGGAGCGCCACGTGGGACTCAATCCCAGGCCTCCAGGATCACACCCTGGGCCGAAGGCAGTGCTAAACCACTGTGCCACCTGGGCTGCCCTGTTTATTATTCTAAACAATGTAAAGATCCAAACCACTCTCATTTCTTCATCCTCACTGTCTCCCACTCAAGCATGTTTTTAAACCAATCACATAAGGCTTGTTCCTAAATACACTGGACACTATGTTCTCATGGAAGCACCCACATCATCTGTGCACTTCTCCACCTCTTCACAATTCACATAGAAAGTCTACCATCATTTCCTTGTGGTATTCTTTGCTTGGCTATTCCAGAAGGGAGTATATTCATAGTAATAAAAGAAGGTAGTAGAGAAAACTTGCCAGAGAAACCTAGCTTCTCTGCAAGTCTCAGACCTAACACACATGATCTTGGAATTGTATGACCCTACATAAGCATTCACTGCTGTTTGTTTACTCTGGATCTACCCCTTAAATTTTTTCTATAATACATTTTTCTGTTCATTTTCTTGCTCTGCTTTCCACTCTCAGGTGAGTTTGTTTTCATTTAATCCCCTTTTTTTTCCATCTTCTGTCTCTCCCCCATAGAAAACAGGGTCCATTTTTTTTCTTTTTTTTGCTGTGGAATATAATTACTAAATAACCTACAAATACACGGCCGTGTATATTCTAAAGGAACAGCTGCAAAATTGCTAATATTAGGTCTAATTTAGCTACAATAAATTAGCAAATGTGTGGAAGCACAATGATGACAGCCTAATTATAACAAAAGTCGATGTGTTGAAGTATATGGATGACAATACATACTAATTTTAGAGAGAAAAAAAGAACCCTACACCAAATGAAATGTGTGCAATGAACAGACGGGACTACTCGCTCAGACACATATACTTAATGTGGCCAGTCACTGTAAAAACAAAAAGATAGATGAAGCTGTTCAAAAAATCTAGCGCTAACAAGCAATGCAGGCTGAAACCATTAACTGTCAGGGGTAATAACACTCAAAGTGCTGAAGTGCTGGAAAACAGCTTTCCCGAGATGCTGGTGCAGTTACCAGTGCACACCTGTGAACAGGGCGCTAAATCTATCCTCACATTCATTATAACGGAGGGAGGAAAAACAACGCTAATAATGTAAAGTATAAACGGAAATAGCAGACAGCAGAGAGTGACATTTGCATGGTCCCAGTCAGCTTGTTAGCTGAAGTGGGTTTTAATTAGCTATTTTCCAGCAAGCAAACGAGCAAATTAGTGGCAGCTATAAACAAGAAGAGACAATCAGGCCCAAAGAAAAGGAAAAATGATCGGGGTGCCTTTGCATGGGGTTAGGGAGGGGAGGGCCAGGAAACACAAAGCTTTGACTGAAAACTTTCCCAATCAGAGAATGAAAGAATGTTTTCTCTCTGACACACCCTAGGAATTATGCAGGCCTCCCTGCTTTTGTTTTTTGTGTTCTGTTTTACAGGTGAGGAGACCGAGGCCCATAGAAGCCAGCTGACTCGTGCAAGCTAGACCTCTGAAAACAAAACAAATCAAAGCAAGGGCACCTTCCAAGCTGACATCACCCAAAATCTGCTTGTGTAAAATTGTGAGCAGATCAGCCCCTTATGAACAAACAGAAGGACAAAATCCTGTGCCAAAGTGGCCTGCTTACCAACAGCTACAGCTGACTATTCAGGTTCAACTGTGCCGACATGGAAAACAAAACAGGAAAGAAGATTAGAAGCCAAACAGTGGCACTTCCCTACAGCCAAAAGCACGTTTTAGGAAAGTATTATTGTAAAGAAACACTGGTCCTGGAAAAGTATTATCCCAAACAAACACACATAATCTGTGCATGCCTGTGATGTGTGAGGCACAGTATTCAGTGCTGAGGACGAAACCCTGGCTGTGTGGCAGGATGTGCAGACAACTACACGGACTTATTGGACAGAGGTGCAGACCCTGGCATAGCAGGACAGTCCGCTGTGGAGCCCAGCAGCCATGGGCACTGAGGTGAACATGGGGAGTCCCCAGGAGCACGTGAGAACTAGTGCCATCACTGGGGAAGTGAAGGATGCTCATCAGAATGCCAGCCTCCTCACCACTCCACAGGAAGTAAGAGCCTATGTATTTAAGGTGGCCACTTCTGAAAGAAGAAAATTGAAACAATCATTTGTCCCACTGGACTAGATAAAAGAGGTCTCCAAAATGCCTAAACAAGGAAATGCATGATACAGTCTTAAACGTCCAATTTTGCAACCTGAAATACGCCATTAAAAATGAATAAGATGATTGGGCAAATAAGAGGAATCTTGGAGGGGGGGAACAGAATAACAAAAGGCAGTGGGCGTATTCCCTTATGTCAAAAATCTGATTGCTCTATTAAGATTTCAACGTATTGAAGCATGATAGAGCCCAAACAGAATGCAGAAGGGAAATACAATAGCCAGGATGAAAGACAGAAGCAAACATCACCACAAACATATGCCACTGCAACAGATAATGAACTCAAGGACAGTTGGTATGAAAGAGATTAGGGAAATGGAGACTGTCTTTACCAAGAGGCATCAACCTCTTTTTATAGTTATAGAATCAATTATGTGGGAGATACTGCATAGCACAAAAAAAATTGCTTATCCATCCTACTTCACTATCCAAAATTGGCTTCAAATATGAGACACAAAAAGATAGACACAGGAAAATGTATCCTCATTCCACTGCATAGTTCAATGAGGTGAATATGCAGTGTCATTACTTCTCATTCATTCAACAAACATTTATGGAGCTCCTTCTACATACAAGGCATTGGATTAGACACTGGATATACAGATATGAATGACTCTAAAAGTTATTTAGGCAGGTCTAATTCCTCTCCCACAGGTCAGATTCTTAAACAGTGAACAATATTATCATGTTCTCTCATTCTTCTTTTCTTGATGTTAACCATATTCCCTGTATCTTTTTCCATATATCCAAGTCCTTTAGACTCTCTTCTCTAGAATTCAAGAAATTATTTCTATCCTACTGAAACCAAGATGTTCAGAACAGTATTGTCTGTTTATTACAAAGTTCAACATCATTTTCACCTTTATTACTTCATTAACCCTAAATCACATCTTATTTTTCAGCTAACTTTAAATTCACTATTAACCAATACCTCCAAAGCCTTATCACAAAATAATATCACACATTTGTAAAGACTCAATTCCAGAGTCTTCATCCAGTCATATAAAATTTTGTTGGATTTTTATCCATTTTCCAGCCTGTTGAAAATTGTGTGGATCCTGATTCTGTCATCCAACATATTCACTACAGTTCACCCTACACCAACATTACATCTCCAAATCCATTACGGATCTTTCAACATCTTGATTCAAGTATTAATAGAAATTGATGAAAATAAGGCAAAAATGCCTTCACAGAGTATCATTAGAAACATCCCTTATTAAAAAAAAAAAAAAAAAAGGAAACATCCCTTATTGCTTATTAGCTTTTGAAGTGATTTACGCATCTTAGAATCCAATCCATTAATCCTCCATGGTTTAGCTTGGGTTCCCCCAAGAAGCAGACCCTAAGACTGGGATTTGAGGAAAGTTTATTCTAGGAGATTTTCCTCAGAAAGTGATAGTGGAGGAGAGTGGTGAGTGAAATAGGGAAGGAATGAAGGAAGGCAATAGAAGGGGTTCTGCTGAGGGAAGAGGAAATAAGGGCATAGAGCCACCAACTCTGACCTTCCAGTGACTGAGTGCTAACTCCCTGGCCTGTCCATGGGCCAAGCACACTGCTGGGGACAGAGAAGTCCTCAGTCAGAAAGTGGCAGGTGCTTGCAGTCATGAGCTATCAGAACACTGATTGCAGAGGGCACACAGAACACCAACAACTGCTTGCTGCCGCTCTTCTGATACGATTGCACGAGACTTCAAAAGTCTCCTTCAAATCAAGATATGTTATATCAATCCCACCACCCTCACTTCATCATTCACCTAAATTTATTCAATACTTTTCATTGTCTAATATTGTAGACATGATGTTTATTGTCTGGTGACCCATCACATGAGCAACCTTGTCCAAAAAATGATATTCATCATATAGTTAATACTTGATAATCCAATTCTAAACCCTAGTGATTTTTGTTTACGTATTTTCTACCTACCTTTTAATAGCTTATAATACTCTGTAGATCTGACAAGGGTAAGCTAATTTATTACAAACAGGCACAGTTTTTTTCTTTATTATTTTTATAAGTCAAGCATCCACAATATTAATTTTTTTTATCTTTAAAGGTTTTAAGGCTCCAGGAGGACTCTATTTCCAAGATAAGGACAGACTAGATATTTCCCATGACAAACAGACAAAACTAGAATTGCTGGGGGAATAAACATAAAAATCCTTATAAATGCAAAGCTGAGCTTATACCGAATCAGAATGCTCAAAACAAGAATGTTTAGCAGGCCGTAAAACTTTGACTTCTTCAAGGGGGTATCTGTTAATCTCAGTAGTCAAGAGACTTGGATCTTAATAGTATGTTGATAGGAAATTTGGGCTCACACAAATACTGGTGACCTCAAACTACTCCTTGATCCCAGCTTAAATAAAGTTAAATCTTCAGAAGTCTATAACATTACTCCAAAGCTTGACTGGACAAAAATTCTCCCATTAACAAAAAGAGATGAAAAGAAACTCTTCTGTCTCATCATGGAGTCTAAGTAAGATAAAATAGCCTCTGATAATTTCAACCATGCAAATTTTGGGCCAAAGTATACACTATGATCTGAAAAAATGTAAGGCAAAAAAGCAAGTTTATATGATACTATAATGGCAAATACATATCATTATATATTTGTTGAAAGCTATAGGATGGACAACACCAAGAATGAACCTTAACATAAGCTACAGACTTTGGGCAATGATGATGGGTCAAGGTGGGTTCATAGTTGCAACAAAAGTACCCCTCTGGTCTGTAATTTTGATAGTGAATGAGGCTGTGCATTATAGGGCCAGGGAGCATATGGGAAATCTCTGTACCTTCTGCTCAGTTTTTCTGTAAACCTTAAACCGCTCTAATCAATAAAGTATATTTTTAAAAATAAATTAAGAAGGAATAAAACCATAATTATTGAATCTGTTGATTTAAAAAGTAAAAGCCTACCTACCTCCCAAAGTAAAAATAAATATTGAAGGTCTGGATAATTATTATGTTGCTTCAACCAAACAAGGAAAGATAAAAATTATAATTTTACATAGACTGTTCCAGGGAATAAGAAAATTTCAAAATAAATCCATGTTAATTCATGTTATGAAGTTAATCCTACCCTGATGCCAAAAAAAAGAAAGAGTAAAGAAAATTACAGGCCAATTTCACTCTTGAATATAGATGAAAAATCCTAAATAAATCGAGCCTAGTAATGTATTAAAAAGAGCCAGCACATCATGGCCCAATTGGACTTATACAAAGAATGTTAAAATTTATTAAAATTTGAAAAAAAAAATAAATAAATAGAATTTATTAAAATTTGAATATTTATTTTTACCAGTTGAAACAAGAAAAAATAACATCACAAGAGATTTTTAAAAAGTAAATCTAATATTCCAAGGCCCGTTTGTGATTAAAAACAAAGTCTTAGCAATCTGAAAAGAGGAGAAACATCCAGAATCTCATAAATTGTATCTATCAAAATAAAAAATACATTGGACAATATGCTTAGAGGTTAAAATTTAGAAATGAAACAGAGAAACCAAAGTCCTATTCAGTTCAAAATGTTAAATACATAAATGATATATAAAAATAAAAATATATGCAAATATATACTTATAATGCATAAATTTTATATATTATATATATATATATATATATATATGAATTGCAAAGAAGCAACAAAAATGTCACTTTTTCTGACATGTTGCTTAGATCCAAAAGTCAAAAGCATTTTAACATGCTTAATTAGTAAGAGCTTAGGTGTGCTTGAGTGGCTCAATTGGTTAAGCATTCAACTCTTGATTTCAGTTTAGGTCATGATCTTGAGGTTCTGCAATCAAGTCTCACACTCATTGCAGGGTCTGCTTGTCTCTCTCCCTCCCTGGGCTTGCTTGCTCTCTCTATCTCTGGCTCTTAAATAAATAAATAAATAAATAAATAAATAAATAAATAAACTTTTTAAAAATATAAGAGTTTAGCAATGTCATGGGATCAATACACAAAAACAATGATTACATTTCTATATACCAATAAGGAACAGAAACGTAACCAAAGATCATCAGCATCCCTTCAGCAATCTCTGTTATGTTATCTTTGAGAGCCCTGGGATGCTGTTTCTGAGCCAGGGACTTGCACTTATTTTGCACAGCTTAGGTATGTACTCTTGTACTCTCTTTACCCAACCCTAGCTTCCTTTCTCCTCCACATAAGTCTTTGATGGCCTTTTCACTCTGTTCTTTTAAGAACCGCTATCTCCCATGCATGCCGTAACTACTATAGTATCAACTCCAAGCACAAAAACTATCATTTCCTTACTTTTTTTCTTGTTAAACAAAATTTTTGTTGCCTTCCACTATTTTCAAGTTTCCTAAAGTGTTTTAATTTCTCTTAAGCTTCACATGTTGATTCCATCCTCTTTTACTTGTCTTGGATCGCTTTTATTTTTTCATTCATTCATTCATTCATTCATTTTGTTAGTTTAGACTAGAACAGAGCTCTTTACTATCTGCTTCAGTTTCTTTAGGTATCAATTACCTCTCTTCTACATTGGAAATATTTGCAAAGTTGGTATTGTGTTATTTCAAGGCTTTGAAAGATGGATGAATATTCTGTTTTAGAATCTCATGCTGTGAATTTGCTTGTTTCCTCAAGTTAATCTTGCTGCCTGTACCAGTTAGGATGGTCAAGGTTAGGCTCTGCTAACAATTCCAAAATCACAATGGTTTATGACAGTTATATCTCATGTTACTTATGGGTCAAGAGTGGCTCTGCTTCATGTTCTCATTATTACAGGTCCCAGGCCAATGGATAAAAGTGGTTCTATTTAGAATATTTCCTAGCTCAAGAAAAATTGAAGATATATGGTATTCTTAGGGTTTCTGTTCCAAAATGATACATGTCACTTTACCACATTTCTTTGGCCAAATTATTCATTTACATGGTCACCACTAATTTCAAGAGGGTGGAGGAAAGGATCATTGTCAAAAAATCTATCAGAGTCTGTCTACCCAGTCATCTGAGTTCAGCATACTGAGTTCAGTATTGTTACATTGTCAGATCCTTTTATATTTTTATCTTCTTAGTACTTTAAAACTACCATTCCATTGTCTTTGGTCTCTTGTAGCCTCCAGTGATAAGTCATCTGTATTTCTTATTTTGTCCCTTTGTTTTGTTTTTCTCTGGCAACTTTTAAGATTTTCTTTTCATCATTAGTTTTCAGCAATTTTATTAGTGTACTCCTTAGTATGTTTTTCTTTGTTTCCTCTATTTTGAATGCAATGAATTTCTTCATTCTGTGGGATTCAAATTTTTATCAAATTTGGAAAAAAATCTGGCCATTATTTCTTCAAATATTTTTCTGCCCTCTTTCTTTTTTTAACCTCTAGGATATTAATTACATATGTGTGAAACTGCCTGAGAGTTTCCCAAAGGTTACTGGTGTTCTAATTATTTTGGGCACTTTTTTCTCCCACTCCACTAAACTTTTTGGAAATTTTTTATTGCTGTTTTCCAGGTCACTGATGTCTTTTTCCTACAAGACATAATCTGTTCTTAATCCAAACCAATGCATTTTTCATTTCAAGTATTTTATTTTTAATTTTTAGAAGTGTTATTTGAGTCCTTACTTTTATATCTCTTATGGCCATGCCTTCCACAACCTCTTGAATATGGAACAAATTTGTAATAGCTATTTTTAACATGCTTATCTGCTAATTTGATCATTTCTGTTATTTCTGGTCTGAGTCTATTGATTTTCTCTGGGTTATGGGTCATATTTTCCTAATTCTCTGTATGTCTTCCAATTTTCTTTTGGATGCAGGATATTGTGAATTTTATGTTCTTGGAGGAAGGATTATGTTATATTCCTTAAATAGTGTCAAATTCTCCATCTGGGATACACTTAAATTACTTGGTTTTGCTTCATTTCTGTATAGAATTGATTGTAAACTTTCTTAGGTTAAAGCAAAGCAGCCTTTATTCTAGGGATAATTTAACACCACTACTAAGATAATTTCCTTTCAACTATTTTACCCAATGCTCCATTTGTTATGAATTATCTTCACTCTGTCTAACACAAATGGAAATAATAGCTCACAATTAGGTTCAGGAATTGTTCAGCCTCCTTATTTCCAGTGGTTCTTTCCCTAGCTTTAGATAGTTTATTCTCATGCATATGGAGATTAATACCTTGCCAAAGACTCAAGAGGACATATCTGCATATCTTCCAAGCTCTGTCTTTGTGGACTTTCCTTTACTCCGATATTTTGGCCTCTCTGAACTCCAATCAATGTCTCTAAAACTCAATGGATTTCCTTGGCTTTAATTTTTTCTGTTCCTGCATAGCAGAGGGAACACAGCTCCTATGTAGTAAACTTGGGCAACTCTATAGTTTACCTTATAACTGGGGATCATAATCATCTGTTATGTAATGTCTGAGAACAGTTACTCTATATATTTTGTCTGATTTCCTAGTTGGTTAAGTTCAGAGAGTAAATTTGGTCCCTGTTCCTCCATTATGCTTGTATCCAGAATTCTCTTACCTTCATTTGGTAAAAGAGTAATTTTGAACAATATACATGATATGTTATTGGGCTTGTGGTGATGGTCATTTTTTATTTGAGGACGATGATGACAGAGGGGGTATTAAGTATTACCCCACAGTGTGTGGCTAGCATATATGAAATATAATTCGCATTTGCTGTTTATCTTGAATAATGGAGTGATATTATTAATTGGAGAAATATTTCCAGGCCTCAAATAATAAGGAACCATACTTGCTTGAAATGATAATATGAATATTCCCATGTTTGGAACTCAATCCAACATTGTGGGTTTTGAAAGTCACTCAAACATTGTTGAGGAAGAGAAGATATGTAAGGATAAGGAATTTATACATATCAAGCAAAGCTTGACTTTTCAAACTAAAATATAATACAAAGCCATGTAAACACTCTGACCATACTTTCATAACTGTCCCTAAGTGAATTTAAAAATGCTTTGTTTAAATATCTGTCATGACTAAAACTTGCATAATTTTATCATAAAATTGCCTTGAAAAAACTTTTGCAAAAGTATTGACTCTATGAAACTTTTGAAAGTGTCATTTACAGGAGCCAACTATTTCTCTACATACCAGTGGCCTCAGAGAATATAAGCTTATGCCTATGGCAGATACTTTTAGAATTTTGCCCACATATGTAAGTTTTCATGGGAACCAAATAAAAGCAATAGAAAGCACAGGGAAAGTAGATGTTAAATGTTATCAGGGCCCAATGCCAATCATATCCCATTTTTGTTTGTTTGTTTTGTCACCAGATATAAACTTTGGTATGAAACTTTTTAATGAGTAGTGACTATTCAAACATACAATACTTTTATAGATGCTGTGCCTCTTTTGTAAAATATGGCCTTTAAAATACATACAAAATAACCTTTTACTCATTAAAGAACCAAGATAGATTTTTATGAGTTCTATTAAATATAGTTATAATGTCAGTGTTTGCTTATATGTTCTTCAATAGATATTAAAGAATGATGTTGTCAACATCAAAATGTTGGAACAATATGAACCTTGCTTAAAATTCACTCTTTCTTCTGATGCACTGCCCAGATTTCAACAGAACCTTCACCCCACCCGCATCCCAACATAGAGTGAAAGTAATCACAGTATTTCAAAGCCCTGGCATGTTTTAGTTTTATTCCTGTTTCTTTTATTACTCGTCAGGAAATACAGAATGCCAAATTTGAATATGTTAGTATAGTATTTTGAATTGCCTATCTTTGAAATCTTAAGAGCAAGTATGTAGTTCCAAAATTAATGTGTATACTTTTATGATTAACTTAATATGGTTAAAATATCTTAAATTTTTCTTTCAAATGTCACAGCATTCTGTATTTAAAATATCACCATTTTTCTGCCTCAAAAGATAAAGGTATTTCCAACTGCTTCTACATATTTTTTGAAAATTAAGGGAAGTCATTTCTGGGGAAAAGAAGAAAGCAAAATGCATAGAATGTTTATTATATCTGGCATTAATATCTCCTTTGCCATTGTGTGCTGTTACATAATGACATAATAGTGGGGTTATTTTCATAACTAATATTATATGCCCTGAAGGCAATAAAAGGTTTTTCTTATGGCTCCAAAGATATTTCTGCTACCTGTTATTCTGGTCTATTAGGCATTGTAATTATGTAATTAGATGTTCTTTAAAGACTATCTTAGGTACTTCATAGATTAGAATGGTTCCTCTGAAGCAGTTACCAGATCTGTTATATAATTACATAATTAAGTCCATGTAGTAAAAATCTTAACAAAACTCTTTAAAAAAATAAACAGCCTACATTGGGGCAACAGAGGAGTTTGATTGCAAATTGGTAGTGAAAAGAAAGTGGTAATGTATCCAATAAGAGTAAAGGTTTCTCAATACTTGTTTTTATATTAGGATCTCTTCCCTCAAGGAAAGCTCAAAAGAGAGTTGGATCTGGCCTCTCAGTCATTCTGAACCTGGCTAATGATGTCATTCACGGCACTTCAAGAGAATCTTCTCTCCATAACTTGCCGATCAATCTTCCCCAGACACATTCATAAGCTCAGTGTAGGTTAGGGGTCACTAAGAAAGATAAAGGGCGACTAAAATACTAAACTAAATAGAAGCTCTCCATATTTTCATTTTATATATTTTACGTCAATTCAATTATGCTATGTCAAAACAATCTTGAGAAAGAACAAAGCTGGAGGTCTCCCAGATCTCAAGCTGTACTACAAACTCTAATCATCAAAACAGTATGGTACTTGCATAAAAACAGAAACATAGATCAATGGAACAGAACAGAGAATCCAGATATAAATCCACATTTATAAGATTAATTTTTGACAAAGGGGGCAAGAATATATATAATGGGGAAAAGACAGTCTCTTCCAGAAATGGTTCTGGAAAAACTGTATAGCTATATGGAAAAGAATGAAACTGGACTACTTTCTTACATCATATACAAAAGTAAACCCAAAATGTATTAAAAACTTAAATGAAAGACCAGAATCCATGAAACTCCTAGAAGAAAACATAGGCAGTAAGATGTTGGACATCAGTCTTAGCAATTTATCTGGGGGGGGGTCTGTCTCCCCAAAGACAACAAAAGCAAAATGAACAAATGGGACAATATTAAACTAAAATGTTTTTGCATAGGAAAAGAAATCATCAACAAGATAAAAAGGCAATACATTAAGTGGGAGAAGATATTTGCAAGGATATATCTGATATAGGGCCAATATCCAAAATATATAAACAATTCGCACCACTCAATATCAAAAAAAAAAAAAAACCCACAGTAATCCACTTTAAAAATGAGCAGTGGATATAAATAGATAGTTCTCCAAGGAAGGCATATAGATGGCCAATAGACTCAAGAAATCACAGATGTTGGTGAGGATGTGGTGAAAATGGAACCCTCTTGAACCGTTGGTGGAAATGCAAACTGGTATAGCATCTGTGGAAAAAAAGCACTGAGGTTCCTCAAAAAATTAGAAATAGAACTACCATACAACTCAGCAATTCCACTTCTGTGTATTTATCCAAAAAGAGCGAAAAATTTTTGAAAACATTATGTTCATTACACCATTATTTATAATAGCCAAGACACAGAAGCTACCTAAGTGTCCATCAACAAATGAATGGATAGATATGCATATGTATATATTAATACACACAGATATATAATGAAATATTGATCAGCCATAAAAGAATGAAATTTTGCCATTTTCAACAACGTGAATGGATCTCAAAACATGATGCTTTGTTAAATAAGAGGCAAATATTATATGATTTGACTTATACGTGGAATCTAAAAAATAAAACAAGAAAAACAAAAATAGACCCATAGATAAAGAATAATCTGGTGGTTGCCAGAGGGGAGCGAGTGGGAGGGATGAGTGAAATAGGAGAAGGGCATTAGAAGGTACAAATTTCCAGTTATAAAATAAATAAGAGTTGGGGATGCAATACACAGCATGACAAATAGAGTTAATGCTATGTAGCTATTTGTATGATGACAGACAGTAGATTCATTATGTTGAGCACTCTGAAATGTAGATAAATGTTGAATTGCTATGTTGTACCCCTGAAACAGACAATATTGTATTGCAACTACACCTCAATTTTTAAAAATTTCTGCCATGTTCTACAGAGTGTTAGCATATGATCTAACCTGCCAATTACATACATGCATTTATGAAGTAGAAAGAATGCAAATTAAATAATAAAATAAAATTTGGAGTTAGTACTCATCCTAAAATTCACTCACAAAGATAATACTTTTAAACACCATTGGTACTGCAATACATAGACATTAGTATACTAAATTATCTGATAAAAAATCAGTATCTATGAAATATATTGACACTACCCTTTGAGACTGGCCCTTCTGACACTGTATGAGACAGAAACAAAGATCTATCGATCTACATGACAGATACTCAAGGCAAAAAAAAAAAAAAAAAGTCATCAATTTATCCTTTCAAAGCATCTCGTATCTTTTAGACTCCACAAATCCTTGGGTTATCTCAACTTCTAGCATACAGACTTCCAGTGACTCTCAGTAACTGACTTACTGGGTCTCTTTCAGTCTCCCTACCACCAACCCCACATGAAACCTTATGCCCAGCTCATTTCTTAATTGCCTCTTACTTCTCCACTCTCATCATCAATTAATTTGGAATGCTATCTTTTATGACTCTATTTCCATTTTGACAAAAGCTCTCAGTGACAGTTCCAAAGTTTACTTGCTGCTTATTCACAGAAAAAGAATATTTCAAACCAAAGATCCTGTGCCTCCTCTGTATTAATTAACTGACCTGGTTTTCTATTACTACACAACAGACCATCCTAAAGCTTAGTGGCTTAAAATTGATTTATTATTATCTGTCATGGCTCTGTGAATTGACTGGGCTCACCTGGGTCATTACCACTTCTAGTCTTTCATGTGGTCATGGTCTGGTGTTCATGGTCAGTGGCTGGAGCCAAAGTTATCTGAAAATCTGACTGCACTTTCATGGCCAGCACAGTTTCCATACTCACATTTTTGGTACCTCAGTTGGAGGAGTGGGAAAAAGTAGGAACTGGATCTCTGTCTACATGACTTCCCTACTTGCTAGCTTGAGTTCCTCACAGCATGGCAATTTCAAAGTGACAAGTGGCTTCTTGCCAGAGTGCATGTATCTTCCAAGAGATGAAGGTGAAAGCTGCCATTACCCTTATGACCAAGCCTCAGAAGGCATGTGATACAGCACCACTCCAGTCATATTCCATAAGTTACACAGGTAGAGAGTACACATTGGTACAAATATTGGGAGATGTGGCTCTTTGAGGGGATCATATTTGGATAAATGGATGATCCACACTTAACAAATATATTGTCCCACTGGTCAAATAGATGACAATACAGGATATACAATCTAGAGAATACAATAAAGCAGGGTGTTAGATAATGAAAACATCCCTGAAGTTGCCACAGAGTTATAAAAATTGTTATTATGTCTGAACAGCTTCTACTTTGTATGAGCATCCAGCTCCACTGATTTTGGAGGAAATCATAGAGACTCTTACCCCATAGTCCTCAAATTCCAGAGGAGTTCAAGTTCCTTAAAAAATAATCACACCAACTGTTTAAATTCTTTAGTGACAAAGAAAGAGTTGCCAATTTTCTCATCAAATAATATTATATATGTACACATACACACACAAACATGCTATCTGCTGGCCAAAGTATGATGAAAAAGTCATATTCATACCATGCTGATGGAAACAGAAATAGCCAAACCCTTTTTGAAAGAAATTGATAATAGGTTCATCTTGCTTGACCCAGTCATTCCAATTTTGGAATTGAGATAATTCAGAAAAAATACTGAACTACAGATAAATCTTTTCACACACAGATATTTATCCCAAGATTATTTATAAAGGTAAAACACTATAAGCCACCTATATGTCTAAACATAGGAGAGCAAATAACCAAACTATAGGACATCCTGAGGATAAAATTTTGTGTAGTCAAATAAAATTATGTTCCTGAATATGTTATAATGATAGGAGTAGTAGTTAACATTTTTTGAGTGCTTGCTAGACGCTGGTATATATAGCATAGGAATGCTTAATATACATTATGTTATTTGATTCTCCCACTAGCTCCCTAAAGTACATATAATCATTATATTCATGTTATGAATAAAGGAACTAAGATTTAAAGAAGTGGAATCATTTCCCAAAGTTAGCAAAAAATAGGAAAATCAGGATTTGAACCAACACAGTCTGCCTTCCTATTCCTGCTTCATAACCATATTGCGTATACTACTTATTTAATGATAGCATTAAATAAAAACAACATACACACGTGCAAACACGCACACATACCATTTTAAAGAGAATATGAATGCAACTAGTTTACAAAATTAAATATGCAGGAAACAGCAAGATTGGAAGGATATAAACTAAGATAATGTTGTCTTTAAGTGGTGTCTTTAACGGTTGTCTTTAAGTGGTGATACTGTGGATTGTTTCTCTTCTCCTTTATATGATTTTAAGATGTTCTAGAATTTTTTTTAAAAAATAGAGAGAGGGGGATTTTTTTTTAAATCCTGAGATGCTATTCCTTTCTGTGCAGATAAGGAGCCCAGCTACATGGTTCCCTATCATAAATAATCTGGGGGTGCAAGAATTTTAATACAAGTTAGTAAAGTTGGAATTAAGAAAGGAATCTGGAGATGTCCTAGAAAGCTAGAAACCAAATGCCACCTTTCACTTGATAGGTGGTAGGCAGGGAAAACATTCTTTGCAAAATAGGATGGTTTAACTAAAGGTATCTGACAGAAGGAAGGTCTGGCAGGCACTTTGTCAATGGTCAAAGTGCAACGGGAATCACAGAGTTCTGGAGGGTTCCACTGAATTGGAACTTCCACTGCCTAGAAAGAACCAAGGAAAGCTTCTCTGAATTAGTTGCAGATTGTAGATGAGGGATGCAACTGGAACTAGGTTTCTTGCCACTCATGTCTTTTTTTTTTTTTTTGTCTGATTAATTCTTGCACTAAGCTATACATAGATTTCAACAATATAATAATTGATTAAAATATTTATGTTCACTGCTTTATCAAAAAAAATCATTTTCTAAATGAGACATTGAAGGGAAAGCAGAGAGTCCTTACTTTCTCATTGACTACATCTCATCTTTTTAGTCTTGAAGACCCCAACCGTGAGGCAGTTTATCTGAACAGCTGAAAAGACCACCAGAAGGAAGTAAATAGGTCTGTGGATATTAGCTTTAAAAATCCAAATCCCTGATGGCAGCAGATGTCACAGAACTGGAAGTAACATAACAAGATGAGGGGTTCCCTCCGCCATCCTTCCCTGTGTTTGCACTCTTCTTTGGCAGCTACAAGGGATAGCAACAGGGGAGATGGGTAGCTTGAGAACAAATAAGCAAGAGCTCATCCTAATTGTTAGATTTTCCTTTTCTTTTCAAATGAGTTTTTGTTTTGTTTTGTTTTGAACATCAACCAAAAGAAAACCCTAGTCTTGTAGTGCTGTGATAGTTTCCTAAATTCTAAGGTGAATTGACATAAAAGAAGCCTCACATAAACTTAGATTTAATTGGCTAATTACAGGGAAAGAAATGTAAGGAAATATACTCGTATCTGGAGGAGGAGGCCCCGTCAAAGGAACTAAAAGAGACTGAATAGAACACCGCCTGCATTTCCTGCAGCTTGTTCCTGTAATCTTTTATGTCTTCTCTGAATTGCTCTTTAAATTGAATTTTGTTTGTTTCCTCCAAGAATTGGGAAACCAGGTCTAAAACCTTTAGTCCATATATAAATAGAGTACATTCTATGGCATACCATAGTATGGTGCCCACTCACAAAATTACAGACCTAGTTTAGCACACCTTCTACCCTGGCTTCTCATATAATAAACAAAGCTGGTACCTTTTTTCTGGACTTTATTTCATCCAGACCAACTTTATTATAGGGATGCTTTCTAAACAGTTGGGAAGTATTCATCTCTATTGAGTAAATAAACATTCTAACTGTACCAATTGCTTACAAATTTACACCTTGTTTTACATAAATGTTTGATTTTCAATATAACCTCCAAGTCAGGTTCCAATATAACTAGCTTGCACCTTCTTGAGGGATACAGACTTTGCCTGGAGTAGCTTCTGTGGCTTTTCCACCTAGTATTCCTGGGGTTGGTGCCAGATTCAAATTAACACTGAACAATTTGAATGTTAGAGATGAAAGGAAACTTGGACACTAATAAAACCTGCCTCCTAATTATCCTGTTGCTTTCCTGAACTTAGCAAATTTAACTTTTGCTGCTTTTCTCAGAGTTCACAGCCTGATCGTGATCATCCTTAGTAAATTTCAGCAAGTACCTTCTATTCCTGGAAGACCAATTCCTTTGCTATTTGCTTGTTCATCATCCTCTTTCACCCCTCTTCTTCCCCTCCAACAAGGTCTGCCCACCCTTCAAAGTCAAACTTCATTAATTCCTGAAACTGACGGGGACTTTCTCATCATTCCATCCCACAACCAAATGCCCTTTCTCTGAACTCTATGGCACGCAAAACCCATACCATCTGTTATGAGTTGAAGTACGTCCTCAAAAAATTATTGGAGATCCTAACCCCCATACCTTTGAATGTGACCTTATTTCAAAATAGGGTCTTTGCAGATGTACTCAAGTTAAGTTAAGGTCATTAGAATGGGCTTTAATCCAATAGTATTGGTATTATCCTCTGTATAAGGGAAGAGCAGAATAATACGCCATGAGAAGACAAAGGCAGAAATTGGGGTGATTCATTTATAAGCCAAGGAATGCCGAGGATTCCTGGCCATCACCAGAAGCTAGAAGAGAAAAGTGCAGAACAAATTGTCCCTCACTAGTGACACTGGTGACACCCTGATCTCAGATTTCTAGCCTCCAGACCTAGGAGAGAACAAAATCTTGTTGTGTCAAGCTACCCATTTTCTGGTTCCTTGTTATGGCAGCTGTAGAAATCTATACACCATTCATTCATTCCTTTTTCTTTCAATACACTGTCTGGTTACCTATCTCCAACTCCATGACTATATCCATTACTTGAAATGAATGAATGAATGAATGAATGAATGAATACTTCCCTTGGGCAGAAATCACATCTTAATTATTTTTTGTTATACAGATATCTTTCTTTAGCTGTGTTAGGAATGCCAAATAAAATAAGACACCTAGTTACCTGGACCCCCTGTATTGTTATTTGCTAAATAAGATAACACTACTTTATATACAAAATAGGTGATCAATAAACACTGAAAAAATAAATGTGTGAATCCCTAGTGTATCAACTTTATGAAATTTTCCTTCTTAGAATTTATAACAATCACTCATCAACAGAGACTGTGAGAAATTCTAACCTACTTTCTATTAAACTTTGGTGGCCCATGCCTGCAATACTGAGTAAGATGCTATAAGGGTATGTCAGAAGCAGACAAGATCCCAAAAGGAAGTTAGAGTGCTCAGAAATATGAAGGCAGATGCCATTATGGAAATAGAGACTGAAGTGACTGAGACTCTTCCATTTGCCATTTGAAAAGACTGAGTTAAAGATTCATGAACAAAATCTAGATTCATAAGAGACACATTAGTGAAAAATGTTTAGTTCCCCAAATCTAGAAGGACTAGGCTAGGAATGAAACTAATGTTAATTGATTACTTCTCTATGTGTCAGGCCTCTTAAATACGTTAATTCATTTTACCTTACGGTAATTATGTTAGGAGGTAGGTATTAATACCCCTACATCTTAGAAATAGGAAAATGAAGTTTAGAGAGCAGAGGCAGCTTTCAGACCCAAGATCCAAGACCTGTGCTCATTCCACACCCTCTAATCCTAAACCACTTCCCTAAACCCTTGTTCCCTGAGCAGTGCAAATTAGAAATAATTAAAGGAGGCACATACTCAGTAAGTAGATAATACCTATTTGAAAAATCCATTGATGCAAAGAGCAGTCTGGCAGCAAATATAAAGTCATACAAAATTGATGGACAAATTTCTGAGTAAGAGAGCCATTAGTGGAAGAGGATTCACAGAGTACTCACCTTTGAAATTGACATCAGAAACTGGTAAAGCTTCTAGAAAACCTGGTAAATTGACATGGGGTCTGTTTTACGACATCCTTACCTGGTCCTGTGTCACAGCAGAATTAAGCCACAAGCAATCCTGGCTCAGTTTCTTCCTTTGAAAATGATGGACTCTTTTCTAAATTCCTATCCAGCAAATATTTAAGAGCCTTCTATCTGCTTTTTCATTTCATAATTATACTAATGCTTTCCAATCCGTGTACTGTTTCCTCCCACATCTTAAATAAGAATCCTTCTTTTCTTTACGTCTTTATATTTCACTCATTTATTCAATTAGCTGATCTCCTCTGTGTCAGGCACTGTACAAGGCACTGGCATGCAAGAGATAAACAAGAGAGGCAAGGTCTTTGCTTTTTTTAACATTACAGAACAAAAAGGAATAATTAAAATGGACAGAAATAAAAAGGCAGCCATCACTGTCAAGAAACCCTAAAATAATAAATAATTACAATTTTAATGACTATTTTGAAGCATAATTACAGAGTCCGGAGAAACTATTTCACAGTTTAACTTAAGTCTCTGGGGTCAAGGAAAACATCCCTGAGGAAATTAACATGCAAATTTAAACTTGAAAGGTTAGGAGATTGTGGCCGATTAACAGGTGAGTGGAGCATATTTCTGGTAAAGGGAACCTTAGCTGTGGAAGTTCTTTTTTTAAGATTTTACTTATTTATTCATGAGAGACAGAGAGAGAGAGGCAGAGACACAGGCAGCTGGAGAAGCTCCTGGGGGGAGCCCGATGTAGGACTTGATTCCAGGACCCCGGGATCACACCTTGAGCTGAAGGCAGAGGCTCAACCACTGAGCCACTCAGGTGTCCTAGATATGAAGGTTCTGATTCAGGAAGGAGCCAAGGCACTAAATGGAAACAAAAGAAGGTCAACTGTGGGCTGAAGCATGGGCAGAGAGAAGTCAATAGCTTGAGATGTAGCTGGACAGTCAAAAGGTGAACTAGGAGTGCAGTAAGCTGAGTTTACAGGTAGAGAATGCACAGAATTCGCATGCTTATTACAATATACTCCCTCTGCTGTTTGGAATAGATTGCAAAAAAGTCACGAAGGAATAATAGGAAAACAGTTTTTTCCATTCTCTTTTAGATTAGGCATTTTTATTATTCCATTTATCTCCGCTAATGGCTTATGATTTATACTTTTTGTGTTGGTTGCCACGGGGTTTACAACTTTAACTGCATATTTGTATATTACACAGTTTTGTGTACAGTGTAAGAATTTAGAATGTTATACTCCCAATTTCTCCCACTCGTCTTTTGTGCTACTGTTGGCATATGTTTTAGTTTTGCATGTAATGTAAATACATGACACACTGATACTCCTCTTTCTGTTTAGACAGCAATTAAAAATAAGAAAAAATCAATTTATTGCCTTCATATATGCCATTTCCTGCACTAGTCATTCCATTGCATAAAGCCAAATTTCTGTAAGTGTATCTCTTTGCCTGAAGTCCTTCCTTGAACATTACTTGCAGCCTGCTGCAATGAGTGTTCTCATTTTTTGCTCATCTGAAGGAAAAATATATTTATTTTTCTTTAATTTTTGAAATATATTTTCACAGGGTTTCAAATTCTGGGTTGACTGCTTGTCTGTTTGTTTTTCTTTTAGTATGCAAAAGATATGACTCAATTGTTATCGAGATTCCATAGTTTTTTAAAGAATTAGTCTTCTCTTCCCTCTTTGGTAGAACATATCTTTCCTCTTGGAGTGCTTTCTCTTTATCTTAGATTTTTCAGCATTTTGGATGAAATTTACTGAGGAATGTTTTGAGGAGAGAGTATTATTTAGCTTGATGTTTTCAGAGCCCCCTACATCTGTAATTTTTGTGTCTTTCATTAATCTTGGAAAACTCTTGGCCATTATACTCTTAAATGTCTCTTCTGCCCTGTGTACTCTCTCGTTTCCTTCCTGGACTCTAACTCAGGGTATAGTAGAGCTTTGGACATTGGCCCACATCTCTTAAAATTCTTTTTTGTTTGTTTGTTTTCTTTGGTGCTTCAGTTGGGTGATTTCTATGGAACTATCTTCAAGTTTGCTGATTCTTTCCTCAGTTTTATCAAATCTACCATCAAAGACATTCTTCATCTCTGTTACCATGTTGTTAGAAAATGTCCTAGTATTTCCATTTGATTTTTTTTATGGCTTCTGTCTTTCTGCTGTAATTCTCCACCTGCTCATACATGTTGCTCACTTTTCCTATTATTGCCTTTACGATACTCATCATGAATGTTTTAAATTCTCTGTTAGACAGTTTCAACAATTGGGTGTAAATTGAGTCTGGCTTTGTTGATTTCTTCAATTCTTGATTTTAAGTGTGTGTGTGTGTGTGTGTGTGTGTGTGTGTGTGTGTGCTTTGCTTTCATGTGCTGTATTGTTTTGTTAGGAAACCAAACATTGTGTGTAGACTACGCCAAACATGTAGACTGAGGTAAATAATATTTATGCCTGGAAACAGGCATATGCTTTCCTTTGCTAGGTCTTTAATATGGTTTGGAAGTCAATCTAGTCAAAAACCAAGCTGGTTTGGGGATTTGTTATGGAGCTGACAACCCTTAGTGTGTGACAGACTTTCAACTTGTTTATGTTGTCTTATGCTTAGGGTCAGGGCTGGTTTATCAGAGGTTTTCCCTCAGTGTTCTACCCACAGCTTTAGGTCTTTCTTCACACTTGCCCCTCACTGAGGGTCTCTCCACATGCTTATATTCCTTTCCAGAAGTGGACCACTATTACTTTTTTAAAAAAAAGATTTTATCTATTTATTTGAGAGAGAAAGAGATAGAAAGCCCAAGCAGGGGGAGTAGCAGAGGGAGAGGGAGAAGCAGACTCCCTGAAGAGCAGGGAGCCCGATGTGGCACTCGATCCCAGGACCCTGAGATCATGACCTGAGCCAAAGGCAGATGCTTCACTGACTGAACCACCCAGATGCCCCTAGACCACTATTACTTGTTACTCAGTTCTTGCTAGCCAAATGGTGGGGATAGAGGGAACTGTCTCTCTTGTGGTCCAGCCTCAATCTTTGGTAGATGCCATGTCATTGTCTCTTGGAGGTAGGGACTCAGTATTCTCACTTCTCCTGAAGTAGGAGATTTCTAATGGTTGAGATGACCCCCACTAAGGGATAAAATATTTTGTGTTGTTGTTTCCTTTTTCCCATTACACTGTTGTTGTTGTTGTTGTTGTTGTTGTTGTTGTTGTTTACCTGTAGCCTGAAGGCTACTGGGTTTTGTACCCTTCTCCTAGAAGTCTGAGACTTTTGATCTGTAGAGGAGATAGGAAAGAAAGATCAGGAAGGGCTAACCCTTTCCTGTGATGCTGCCATTCCCCTCCCAAGGGCCCTCACTGAGGGAGGCTTGCTCCTCAGTCTTCCTCACAAGTACCCAGTTGGTTCCCAGGAGGAAGAGGATGCAAGTGTTTCTGAATAACCTTTATGTCTGTGGCTCTCAGAGTTTCCATATTCTGACATTAGCCAGCACTCGCCTTCAGAATTTCATAAACATTTCAATGGAAGCCCTTTCACACAACTATATGAAGTCCAACATCAGTCCCATGTAAGCAAGGGCTGGTGCCCCATCTTGTTTTGAAGGCACTGGTCTTCTCTTATATTTTATGTTTTTTGTTTGTCCTAAGACCTTACTATCTGATGGTTCCAGAAAAGCTGTGAATTTGCCAATTGCCTGGCTTTTTGTTCTTGTTGCGGCAAGGTTGGGAATGGCCTCTTCCTAGCTTTCTCCATTCTAAATGGAAGCCAGAAGTCCCCACTTCCTCCCAACTTCCCTGAATTTCTCTACCTTTTACAGCAAAATCCCACAAAGGAATTGTCTGTTCTCATTGTCTTCAATTTCTCTCTCTCCCCTTTTTATGTTTTTCACATATGAAAAGTTATAAACTGCAAGATTATTAATGAGCTACATGTGACAAATCCCAGAGTGGATATTTAGCCCTCATCGTACTTGACATGTCAGTAATTCTAGACACAGCCCACCTCTCCAATCCCTTTGAGATAGTTTCTTATTTGCCCTAGGATATCACACTCTCTGGGCTTATCTCCTCCCTCAATGGCTACCCCTTCACAATTTTCTTTGTGAAGGAGCTTCCCTATCTTTCCATCTGCAAAGATTCTAATGTCCCATGAATCATTCTTGGGGCTTCTTTCCTTTACCTGCATTCATTCCCTTGACCTCATCAGACTCAGGGCTTTATATATCATCCAAAAATTAATGACCCCAGATTTATATATCCAAGCTTATAATTCTACAATTTTCCTCTCAATACCAGATTTACATGTGTAACTTCCTACTCAATATTCCATTACTTGGGATGTCTGAAAGGCATTTTATTTATTTTTTTTATTTATTTATGACAGTCACAGAGAGAGAGAGAGAGAGAGAGAGAGGAGAGAGAGAGGGGCAGAGACACAGGCAGAGGGAGAAGCAGGCTCCATGCACCGGGAGCCCGACGTGGGATTCAATCCAGGGTCTCCAGGATCGCGCCCTGGGCCAAAGGCAGGCGCCAAACCGCTGTGCCACCCAGGGATCCCCTGAAAGGCATTTTAGAAGGACCATATCCCTATATGTATACAATGGAATATTACTCAGCCATTAAAAATGACAAATACCCACCATTTGCTTCGACATGGTTGGAACTGGAGGGTATTATGCTGAGTGAAGTAAGTCAATAGGAAAAGGACAAACATGGTCTCATTCATTTGGGAATATAAAAATTAGTGAAAGGGAATAAAGGGGAAATGGAGAGAAAATGAGTGAGATCATCAGTGAGGGTGACAAAACATGAGAGACAGCTAACTCTGGGAAGTGAACAAGGGGTGATGGAAGGGGAGGTGGGCGGGGGGTTGGGGTGACTGGGTGAGGGGCACTGAGGGGGGCACTTGGCAGGATGAGCACTAGGTGTTATGCTAAATGTTGGCAAATTGAACTCCAATAATAAAAAATATTTTTTAAATAAAAAATAAAAATGGGCAAGCTGATTGGGGGAAAAAAAAAACTCCTGTACACTTCTAATTTAAAAAAATATATATATTCCAGGCAGCCCCGGTGGCTCAGTGATTTAGCGCCGCTGCTTTCAGCCCAGGGCGTGATCCTGGAGACCCAGGATCGAGTCCCACATGGAGCTCCCCGCATGGAGCCAGCATCTCCCTCTGCCTGTGTCTCTGTCTCTCATGAATAAATAAATAAAATATTTTAAAAAATAAAAATAAAAGCACCATATCCTAAACCGTGCACCCGATCTCCCCCCATAACTGTGCTCCTCCAATAATTTTCCCCATCTCAACAACTAGCAAAATCTATCCTCCTAGCTGCTTGGGCCAAATATGCTTGCATCATTCTCAATTCCTCTAGTTCTTTCATACCTCACATCCACTAAGTCATCAAAACCCATAAAATCTGCCTTCAAGGTCCATGCAGAAGATGACCACTTATATTTGCCAGGACGACCACCTGATTCAACACACCACAGTTTCCATCTCACTGCAAAAGTCTCCAAGCTGCTTTCCTTGCTCAACTCTTCTGAAGTCAGGCCCCGGTAAAATAGAAGTCAAAATCTTGTTACTTTGCTCCAAATCCTACATGCCTTCCCATTTCACTCAGAGTAAAAGTTGAAGTCCTCACAGTGACCTGGAAGACTGATCCACAATGTTGGGAGTGAATTAGACAGGTAGTCGGGACCGGGGTTCCCAACTAGGAAACATGGAATCAGGACAGCTAAGATGAAACAGCACTGACATCCTGTTCTGCAGCTTAGACAGGACTGCACTGATATTCTGCTTTGCAGCCTTCGCAAAAATGACTTCTGCAAATGCCCTAAAGTAAGACAATTAACCACAAAAGCATCTGTCAATATCTCCAGCAAGGGCCAGTTAAGACCTAAGCTCCCAGATGTCAGCAAGAAAAGACCATCAGCACATGGGCATTAACCTAATAGGTAGACAGACACATGACCAAAACCCTGATTGGCACGACTCCACACACCCTGATCACTTAAGAAAGTTCTGAAGACCCCATCAAAACCCTTAAACTTAGAAACTCCAAGGGTAACCCACTCAGGTCCCCCCTCCCTCTCTGGGAGCTTTCTACTCTTGCTCAATAAACTTTGCGTGGCTGCCCACCACTCTTCCCTGGTCTACTTCTTCACTCTTCAAAGCAGCATGGCCAAGAACCCTATAACAATATAGGTCTGATTCTGCTTTCTACCTCGTCCCCTTCACACCTCACTGCCGGAGAAGCTGCTCTGACTTTATGTTCTTCCTCAAATACTCCAGGCAGCTCCTGCATCAGGGCCCCCTGCAAGTATTGTTTCCTTTCTTGAAATGTTTCCCTACCAAGAATCTCCATATTTTATTCCCTGACCTCTTTCCAACCCTTCCTTCCTCAGTCATCACCCCCAGAGGCCCTCCCTGCTGCCCCATCTAAATCACAGCTGCCTCTCCCACCACCCCCTCTCACCTCCTCCCAGCTTCACCTGCTCCTCAGTCCTACCAGCCCTCTTACCCTCTATATAGTCAATTATATGTTTGTAAACTGCCTTGATTTTTCCCATAAGAATGTGAATGCCTTAAAGGCATGGAATTCTGGAAGTGTTGTTTGCACTACCTTCAGCCTCCAACACCATATCTCAGCACACAGTAGGGGCTAGACAAGTATCTGTTGAATCAATGCAATTTGTCATAGGCCTGGATTTTTTAAATGGTTGGGAACTTCACTCGGCCTTCTTGTGAGAGCCACTTTACTTCCCCCCTCCCCCAAAGCCCTGAAATGGTGCTGCCATCCACCATAACATATCAGGACATTAGAAGGAAAAAGTTTTATCTTCTCACACTGGCAGCTCGAGCGCTCAGATTTACTGATCTCTAAGGGCCCTTAGGTACCCACTGTTTATTTATTTTGGAATTATTTTATTATCAGCTTTACATGGTTATAAACCCTTACCAGGATGGAAACCCCTAAGAGGACTATTATTACTCATCCTCAGGATGCTCCCTGACCTGACCTTGAGAAATAACTGCAGTTCCTTGCAGAAGCTGGAAATAATAAAATCTTCCTTACTTGCTCTGGGCCAAGGAGGTTTCTGCCCAGCGCCAAGAACAGGCTGCTGTTAGCCATGGAGTGCTGCAACAAGTCTCCAGAACCACCCCCAACGCTCAGGAGAAATATACCCTCTCTCACTAGAAAAACCATGGAATCTGCTACAGCCAGGTATTGCCAAAGGTTTTATTCATGCGTGTGTATTTCTCTCCCTACAACCAATAACAAACAAACAACAAAAAAGAAACAAGCAAATGAAAATACAATTCTTGCCTTCTTAAAAAAAAAATAGGTCAAAAAGTTCTTTAAATTATGAGAGGAACATTCTATGTACAATTTCAAAAATAAAACAAGTTGCCATAATCAGAACATCCCAAGATAACCAACTTCTTCAATTTTGTGGATCATCTGTCTTTTTTTCTATGAAAATTTTACCATTGTGTTGGCTCACAAAAAGGCCCCCTACACATGAGGGTGAGACCACAGAAAGATGCAGACCTTTCCAGATAAGTAGATGGTGGTTTTAATAAGCAAGAGGACTTATTTACACGGTTTGTCTTAGGCAGCTGCAGACAAGAAATCTCCATACCTGCCCACCAGAGTCTCGAAAATTATTACAGAGGCTGTAACTAGGTTTAGCCACATATACCATCCAGACAGTCGGCACAACACCATACTCTCTCAAAACCGTATCCTTGAAGGGCTTCTGTATGGGAAGGAGGCGGAGTGGGGTGACAAGCCTATATTTGACCTCCTCCAACAAACCGTGGGCTTAATGTACGTGGAATTACATATCTTTTTGAAAACAAGTACTATAATCATTATCAAGTGGTTAACAAAAATTTAATGAGCCACAAACTGTGAACCACGTATTCTAGACATGTGGCTTATATAACCAAGAAGTAAACCCTGTCCTCAAGGGCCATAGACTAGTCCTACCCCACAGCAATATAACACAAACCACATACATAAGTCCAAATTTTCAAAGAAATGGGTACAATTAAATTTACTGACATATTTTATTGAACCCAATATATCTCAAATATTATCATTTCAACATGTAATCAATAGAAAATTATTGGGGCACCTGGCTGGCTCAGTTGGAAGAGCAGGCGACTCTTGATCTCAGGCTCATGAGTTCAAGTCCCACGTGGGGTGTAGAGACGACTTAAACAAATAAACTTTAAACAAAGAATATAAAATTGTAAATGAAATATTCTACTATTTTTTTCATAGCAAATCTTCAAAGTCTGGCATCTATTTCTCTCTTGCAAAACATATTGATTTGGACCAACCCCATTTCCAGTGTTCAAAGGGCTAGTAGTTACCATGCTGGACGGGGCAGTTGCAGTTCAAAAGGTCACTTTTACAGGTTTCTAAGTTTTTATCTTCAGTATTATCATCTTTGATGCCTTCACGATATGCCACTGAGTCTATGTGATCATTGTCAGTTTTTTGAACCTTCAAGTTAGCTCCATTTTATTTGCAGTTATGAATCAGTCAGCCATGGATTTATTTTTCCATATTTTGAATTAGTATTTAATTAGACTGCTCTCACAGAGCTGGAATGATTGAGGCAAAAGGTTCAAACATGGTAATGGCTTCTGGTGCACATTTTCAAGTTGATTTCCAAAACACTGAGTGATATTATCCTGCCTCTAGCAGTGTGTACAAGCCAGCTTCACTCAGCACATCCCAATGCTGGCCCTGCAATTCCACATCCTTCCTGACTTCCTTCCAGGTTTCTTGGGCATCAACTTTCCAGAGTTGTTTTTTGTTGTTGTTGTTCTGTTTGTTTTTGTTAATTTGGTATTTTTGGTTTTGCTTACTTTCCTTGATTTAGGGTATCCATTGGTTTTATTGTTGGTGTTTTGATGTTAGAAAATAAATCCAGTTCTAATTCCACACTCACACTGCTGCTCACAGAACTTCTCCTCACTTGTTGGGCCAATCTCTACCCAGCAAGGAAATACAACTCAGAGCAGAGCGGGATTTTTCTATCATCTCTGTTCTTTATCCTATTCTCACTCCTGGGAGAAGATCTACTAGAATAGGAATGTGCCTGGAAGTTTTGCTACAAGACACAAAAATTAATTAGTGAGAGATATATTTAAATGGTTTATTTGTTTTAGGAATGTAAACAACATGAGAACCCGGGGTAATTGGGTCTGCCCATCTGAATGCAAAAGGTAGCAGTAGTTATGAAGAGCATCCAAAAGAAGGAGAGAAAACAGAAAAGGAGAGGCAATTCTATAGATTCAAAGTAAGTGGATTCAGCCCTAAAAGAAAGGTCAACTGGGGTCAATGCAAAAGAAATATTTATAATATCTTCTAGGTTTTAAGAAATAAGAAAAGCCCAAGTTTGTGTTATTTCTGGTGATAGACTGGGTCTGTTTACCTTTCCTGTCATTGTGGGTCAAAACATTAGGACCATTTGTATTTTCGGCTAATTAAATAATACAAATATGTTCCATTGGTATTTTATTTGTGTTTCTAAGAGAACAAAGATTAAATATTCTCCACAACTTTGTTTCTGGCTTGAGTACACATATTCTTTTTTTCCTTTTTCTTTGGAAATAATCTTAAAAAAAGAGTTGCAAAAGGAACGCAGGGAATTCCTATATATAGTTGACCCAGCTTCCCTGATGCTTACACTTCACATAATCATTATAAACTTATGTAAACTAAGGATTTAACATCAATATAATATTATCAACTGAACTATTTGGATTTCAATGTTCTTCCCCTAATGTCCATTCTCTACTCCAGGATTCTACATCATGTGCAATGATGGAGGTCTCCTGGGTCTTCTATCGTCTATAACAGTTTCTGTCCTTTCATGACCTCAATACTTCCAAAGAGCATTCTGGTCAGGCACTTCGCAGAATGTCCTTCAATTTGTGTTCTCTGAGGCTTTCTCCTAATTACGCTGGTAACAGTGGAGTAATGGGTTTGGGGGGAAGAATACAGACAGAGTGAATGCCTTTCTGAATGCATCATATCAGAGGGTGCCCAAAACCAACACAATCTACTACCGGTGGTCTTGGTTGTATTACCATTATTATTATTTATTTTATCCATTATTTTTCTCCATTTTTCTCAAAAATCATAAAACAAAGAAGAGTGACATTTGAATACAAGTTATGACTTTTAGAAAGTTACATTCTAAATACTGTTTCCTTCAAACTAGTCACCATAAGAGACTTCCTTTTCCAATAAAGCTAGCACCATTTGTTTTTCCATTTGTATATATTTTTTAAATTTTTAAAATAATTTTGCAGCAATAAGGAAAAAAAAAAGTTTTTTCCAGAACTATTCTGACAGAATGCTCCATTACCCCTGCACCCAAATAAGGATATTCTCCTACATAACCACAATACAATCATCAAATAGAAGCTAAACTTGTTATGTGTTGCTACCACCTACCCTACAGACTCCAATCAAGTAGCCTAATATCCCAATAAAGCCCTTTCTAGAAAAAGGATCCATCCAGATAAACAGTGCAGTTAGCTGCCATGTTTCTTTGAGCACCTTCACTTCAGAATAATCTCTCAGTCTTCCCTTGACTTCTAAATCCTTGACATTTGAAAATTAAAGACCAGTTAATTTATGGAATGTCTTTAGGTTTATCAGAAGCTTCCTTGTTATTAGATTCAGGGTAAGAACAACATGGAAGTGATCCTGGTTTCTTCTGGTTGCACCTTAACATGTGGTACATGATGCTGCTAGGTTTGATTCGGTGATGTTGATTTTGATCTCTTGATTCAGATTTTATCTGCCAGGTTTCTCCATTGTAAAGTTTCTATTTTTCCTCTGTAAGTATAAAGTATGTGTGGGGAGGTACTTTGAGTCTGTGAATATCTAATTGCTCATCAGACTTCTAGCCATTAGTTTTAGCATCCATTGACATCCTTGGTATTCAATTATCACTATGATAGTTGCCAAGTGGTGATTTTCTAATGCCATTATATTTTTCTCTACTTCTTAATTGGCATTCTGCTGTAAAAAAAAAAGGCTTTTCTTTTCCCATTTATTATTCTCTAATTTACTTATATCCATATGCAGAGACTTTGAGATTTTTATTTATCCAATTGGTTATAATCTAGCGCAATCATTTTTTATTTTATTTTGTTGCTCAATTTCTCCCAGATTTGACAAGTGATTATGCCCTTTAAGTTGGTTCCCATTGTTTGTTAATATGCCTCTATGATTCTTAAACACTACCTTATGGCACAACAAAATATTCCAGGATCATACTTTCCTGGCCTGAACCCTGAAATCAGTCATTTTTTCAGAAAGTTCTGGTTCCTCAGAGTGGAGAAAGGAATTTACAAGTCATGATCTGGGTTCTAGGTGTGTTCACTGCTGATGTGTTGCTATCTCTAGGCCCTCTCAGTGGATGGAGCCTTACACATACACTCATGTCTGTATTTATTTCCATCACTAGTTGTATACATTGAAAACCATGAGTCTACACTAATACCACCCATTAATATCTGATCTTCTGGGTCTTCATTTTCTTCCTTTCCAAATTTGTAACTCTTCTCTCTTACAGTGAGCAATGGACTCACTAGCCTCATTATTCCTCAACATATTCACTTACTGGACCAATCTCCTTTAAATGTGGTCAATCACCATCACTGCCACCACTGCCAGCTCACACAGCCACCCACCTTACTGGCTCTTGGCTGCCACCCTGCTTGGATGACATAGTCCTGGCACTGGGCTGCCACCTCTATCACCCTCCTTACACAGTACACTCCTCGCCACACTCAGGCTCTGACACTCATGCGGGGGTGCCACACCCCAATGCTCCAAGACATGGATGTCTGCCTTGTTCAGCTCTACCCAATGGCTTTTCTCAGGAACTATTCAGGAAGAAGAGAAGAAATGGAGATAAGATGGACAGAAAGGAAGAATGATTTGAAGTAGTTTGGACTCTTGCTAAAGAGTACTTGAGTTGTATTTCTTAAGGGTCTCATTACTTCATAATCATATGAAGCCATGATACTCTTTAGAAAATCTGCTATAAATTATCAACCATTTGTTGCAATCATCAAATCTAACTTCATAGGATAGAGATCACTAAAGATAAAAGATTATTATACCATCTCTGCCATACTCATTAGGATGACTACTATTTAAAAAGTATATAAAGGGGATCCCTGGGTGGCGCAGCGGTTTAGCGCCTGCTTTTGGCCCAGGGCGCGATCCTGGAGACCCGGGATCGAATCCCACGTCGGGCTCCCGGTGCATGGAGCCTGCTTCTCCCTCTGCCTGTGTCTCTGCCTCTCTCTCTCTCTCTCTCTTTCTGTGACTATCATAAATTTTTTTAAAAAGTATATAAAAATAAATAAAAAAATAAAAAATATAGAAAACAACAAGAGTTGATGAGGACGTAGAGAACTTGGAACCCTTGTGCACTGCTTGGTAGGAATATAAAATGGCTAAGCATCATGGAAAACAGTACACAAGTTCCTCAACAAATTAAAAATAGAATTACCAAATGATCCAGAAATTCCATTCCAGACATATACCCAAAAAGAGTGACAGCAGAGACTCAAAGATATTTGTAAACTTGTGTTCATAGCACCATTAATCAAAATCGACAAAAGGTACATGTAACCAATGTCCACCAATGGATAAATGGATAAACAAAATGTGATATATACATAAAATGGAATATTCTTCTGCCATAAAAAGGAAGGAAATTTTGACATATACTTTAACATAAGTGAAACCTGAGGAATATTATGCTAAGTAAAATAAGCCAGTCACAGAAAGACAAATACCATATGATTCTATTTCTGTGAAATACCTAGACTAATAAAAGGCAGAGACAAAAAGCAGATTAAAAGTTAACAGATATTAAGGGCAGGGAGGATGGGGAGCTATTGTCCAATTCTAGAGTTTCACTTTTGCAAGATGGAAAAAGTTCTGGAGATGGATGGTCCTGATAGTCTCAAAACAATGTGAATGTACTTAGTGCCACTGAACTATATGCTTAAAAATGGTTACGATGATAAATTTTACTGTCATTTATTGTCTCAGTTCTGGTTGCTATAATAGAATCCCATGGACTAAATAGCTTATAAACAACATAAATTTATTTTCACAATTCTGGAGAGTGAGAATTCCAAAATCAAGGCAGATTAGGTCTTTGGTGTCCTCTCTTGGAGGGAGGGGCGAGGGAACTCTCTGGGGTCTCTCAGGGCACTGATCTCAATCGTGAGAACTCCACTTGCATGACCTAATCACCTCCCAAAGACCCCACCTCTAAATAGCATCACACTGAGGACTAGGTTTGAACATATGAACTTGGAGGGTGGGAGAGGGCACAAATAGTCAGATTTAGTCATGTATATTTTACCACAATAAAAATACTTTTAAATATCATACAAGCATTGAATATTACTTCAGATAAGATGTTTTAGAAATGTCCCACGCATGCAAACAGTGATGGAGCAAGTGTATATGTCCTGCATAATGACTATCCTGATAGAACAATCCCCGTATTTCCATATTACCTCATAGAAGCACTTAAATAGTTACAGTGATCCTAATAGTTGGCTATCTTTAAATTCAAGAATAGATAATCTTGGAGCAAGTATTCTGTTTTGGTCTTGGATAAGTTAACATGAATTCAATTTATCCTTTAAAAAAACATGTATTTTCAGGATAATTTCAGCTAAACACACCTGAAATGTCATAAAACTTTCTCAGCCACACATATAGTAAAAGAAATGTCAAAAGAAACAACAGATGATGATGTGAATAAATTCTCCCAAGTCCATAAATTATATATTGGAGTCAATTTGAATAATGCAATCAATCCACATGAAGGTTTTAGGCAACCTGATTAATTCAACAAACTTTCATTGAATGCTATTTATGCCAAATACAGTGTTGAGTAATGAGGCTATAGAGATGAGCATGACCTAATTTCTATCCTCTTGGATTTTAAATATTCTAGGTGGGAGAATATAGAAGGTAAGAGCAGAACTGGCATCTACTCAAAACCTGAATATATTATTTTATGTAATCCTTGCAACCTCCCTATGAGTTAGATATTATTATTCCCATTTTTCAGGTGAGCAAATTGAGGCTGAGAGACATTAAATAAATCACTCAAGGGTAACTAATTGTGAAAAATAGAGATCTAATTTCTGTGTCAATCCATCTGATTCCAAAATCCATGCTCTGTCTCCAGCTTTACCAAGATATGTTCTATTATACCAAGCTAGATAACACAATGTAAACATAGAAATAAATACTTCCTAGCCCACTGCAGCACAGGTGATACTAAAAATACTTAGCTCCTTAGGTTAGACTAAAAACCACTACTACAAAGTGATTAATTATAAGTGGAATTTGAGACTAGATAGGAATTTTGTAAGTGACAAGGAAGAAAGAATATCTGATGATAATGAGAAGCCAAAAATATTTTCCTTTTTCCTTAGTATCAGGATTTTGCCTCTGGTAGAAATAATCCTCCTTATTCTCTCTCTTATCCATCTATTTCTCTCCTTGAAAAACTGGATAAAAATTCAGCAGTGCAGTGAAAACACTAATTCGAAAAGATCTATATGAACCTTTGCTCATAGAAGCATTATTTACAACAGCCAAGTATGGAAACAATCCAAATGTCCATCAATAAATTATTAAAGCAGGTGTGGTGTATAAGTATGATGGAATATTACACACACATAAGAGAGAATGAGATCTTGCAACAACACGGGTGAACCTAGAGGTATTATGCTAAGTGAAAAAAGCCAGAGAGAGACAAATACCCTATGATCTCACTTATATGTGGAATCTAAAAAATAAAACAAACAAAACAGAAATGGACTCAGATACAGAGAACTCACTGGTGGTGGCTAGACGGCAGGGGTCAGGTGTTGGGGGGGGGATTGGGAATTGACAAAACAGGTGGAAAGGATTAGGAAGCACAAACTTCCAGTTATACAATAAAGAAGTCACAGGGATGAGAAGTACAGCATAGGGAAAACAGTCAATAACACTGCAAGAACTTTGTGTGATGAGCATTACACAGCGTATATAACTGTTGAATCCCTATGCTGTATACATCAAACTAGTAGAACGCTGTGGTCAACCATACTTCAATAATAAAAATATTTTAATTAAAACATTAAAAAAATAAATAAAAGTAATTGTTTGGGGATCCAAAGAAAACCTCACCAGTGCACAATTCTAAGTAAGACACCTTTTCTCACTCACGCACCCTTCCAATTCACTCTGGTCTATAGCTCACCCACAAGAAAGTGCTCCATTTTTGTGCTATTTTAAGTGTTCTCAGACCTTTGCAGAGTGAGAATGCTGGTTTCACTGTTCCCCTTCTATAAACAGATGCTTACAGGAAAGCTACGTGCCTTTGAATATGGGGTTGGGGCAGTTTGTAATACTTACACTTGGCATCTGTGCAGGGGTATACCAACTTTTATCTCTTTTGCATCCCCGCATCGCGTCAATAATCATTTTCAACCCATGAGGGATGCTCAGGAGATATTACTAATTGATTTTAAGTTTTCTCAAAGAACATTCATTATCATTATCATTATGCCCACACTGGAAAAGTGTCAGATGTCAATGTCTACTTGGTAGAAAGAAATGGACTCGTGAATGTTAATACCTCTGCGAAATATTTTTCTATAGATAGCAATTTTCTAGGAAAATGCTCTTTTGATATAATGACTACATACAGACTCATTCGTCCTCTGGGGAAGGAAGAGCACCCCTACATAGCATAGCGCACCTCCCAGACTTGCTTAGTGATGGGGCTAATATAGATGCCCAAAGCTACATCCCCTACCCAGAGCTGACATTCTTTTTATCCGTCATACCTCAAGCATCAGAACACTAATTCATGTACAGGATAAGACAACTGCCAAATTATTAGACTACAGAGAGAAGCTCCTCAGACACCTGTCATGTTGATGAAAGCAGCACCGTCCTCTGACCTTTGCTGGTTCAAGGTCGATAATGAGACAAGTCAGGCAGGAAGAGCAGCGGATGCCGACTCCATTAACGTGCGCTGTGTGCACACTCAGGAGCGCTGCATCTCCTGTCAATTAGTGCAGGGAAGCTGGGGACTGCTGATTACCCGAGACGTGGCGGAGTGAGCCGCAGTTACCTTTACTTCTGTAACCTGCTGCATTTTAATTAGCCCCAGTCCCCTGGCTATTTCTTCAATGCTTCATTATTGCCATCTTCAAGAAACTCAAGTAAGGCTTTGTACATCTCACATCACTAATTGGAAGAAATGTGGAACATTCTAGTAATGGAATTGGATGACACTGGACTCTGGGCAAAGGCTTTGCGGGGCTTCTCAGAACAATGTAGTCGTGACTTGCTCAGAGCTGCGTGGAGCAGGACCAGTCAGAGAACCACAGGGAGAGAAGAATGGTTTTCTGGTGGAGAAGCCATGGGGATGCAGCCAGGAAAGAGACCACATAACTGTGTGATGGTGGCTACACAAACCAGCGGCTTCATCCAGGAGTGTGCCTGTACTCACTCTTACAAAGGAAAAAAAAAGCCATAAATAAGCAATCTGAGCAAATAAAGGAATAAAAGGAAGGAATTTAAAAATCTGAAAAGGAAAATGTCTTCATGCTTTTCATGCTAGTCTCTTATAAAGAGAAAATTGTCTGAACCTTTGCAAAACCATTCTACTCAGATATATTTAGGAGAAGAGTTTAAAATGTTAAAAAGGGAGCGGACTCTCGTTCTCATCCACCAACACCGTGGTTCTCAGAGCAATAATTTGCAAACATGGGTGAACCTCACAATCACCAGTAGCACTGGGAAAACACATTGCGGACTCACACCTCCCCTCTTTCAAGTTTCTGACTCAGTTCGTCTGGGGTGGACCAGAGAATTTATTTCTAGCAAGTTCCCAGGTGTGGCTGCTCCGGCTAGTGGGGGAAGGTCACCATATTTTGAGAACAACTTTCCTGGAAACGGCTATCCAAAGTAGCTGTAGCACCTAAAAGAAATGATCAATCCTTGCCTTGTAAAACACACACAGTTTTATATGTGATCACCTAAGTGAGTTCTTAAGATGTTAGCATGAAATTTTATATGGATGAATATCATTCTTTTATTTAATTGCATAAACCTGAAATACTTGTTTAAGTGAAATTCTTCAGTGCAAGAATTTTTATAAAGAGTTCATTGTAGAATAAAAAAGGCATCTCTTTGGGGCACCTGGGTGGCTCGGTGGTTGACTGTGCCTTTGGTTCAGGGTGTGATTCCAGGGTCCTAGGATCGAGTCCTGCATCAGGCTTTCCACAGGGAGCCTGCTGCCCCTCTGCCTGTCTCTGCCTCTCTCTGTGTGTCTCTCATGAATACATGTTTTTAAAAAGGCATCTCTTTGCATGTGTCTGTAATGTCTTTTTCTTCACCTGAGAAACTTTTTCTTTGTATGTGTTAAAGGGTAATTCCTTATAGACGGAACTGCCTGGAACAATGACCTGGTAAGTACTTGAAGTAGTGGAGGATGTGTGTGTGTGTGGTTATGTTACAGTTTAGTTGAGTGTGCTAGCCATTGATTTATATAAAAGAGTATACAGAGCTAAATATGATACATTATATATAATATCGTTATGACTGGACATTATACATAATATCATGACTATGGAAAGCTCATTTTGGTATATGCAGACTTGAGATACTCATCTGTAAGATGTGGAACTACCCGGGTTCTGGGGCACCTGGGTGGTGTAGTTAGTTAAGCATCTGACTCTTGGTTTTAGCCTAAGTCATGATCTCAGGGTCCTGAGACTGAGCCCCACGTGGGGCTCTACACTCAGCATGGAGCCTGCTTGAGATTCTCTCTCCCTCTCCTTCCACCTCTCCTGTTCTGGTGCACTTGCCTGCTCACTCTCTGTCTATCGAATAAATAAATGAATCCCTTTAAAAAAATCATGGTTCCTTCTTGCTTTAAGACTCATGACATGAAATTTTCTATTTTTCTACTATTTCTCTTTTAATTTTCTATTCTACTTCTATTTTCTAATTTTCTATTTTCTGCTTGAGTCCACATGTTTACTGCCTAGTGTGACATTCAGATTGGAAATGAACTTTTTAAATTCTGAGTTCAGGTTCTCTGGCCAGTTATATATTTTTTTTCTGGATTAGCACCAGTTAAAAACACCTGTTTGTTTGCTTCTCCTCCATGTTCCTGAAGGCAGAAGTTCAGATGCACTGCACATTCTAAAACACCAACTCTGATGCTCCTAGGACAAGTAATGCATTAAAAAGGTCACATTCTAGGGGTTCCTGTGTGGCTCTGTCAGTTAATCATCTTCCTTTGGCTCAGGTCATGATCTGGGATGGAGCCCCTGGTCAGGCTCCCTGCTCAGCAGGGAGTCTGCTTCACCCTCTCCCTCCCCACTCCTGCTCTATCACTGTCTCTCTTTCAAATAAATAAATAAAGTCTTTTTATGAAAAAAGGTAACATTCTGAACCACAGAAAGATCAAGTCTTTTGAGAAATTCTTCCTATGGCAGAAATTGAAATCCTTAGAAAGAGCACTGAGAGATCATTAGATTTGAATTCAACTGAAAAATCACTTGAAAGTCACTTTCGCTATTCTCTTTATTTGACCTAAATTAGAATATCCAACGCTACTGACTCAGTAGCCTAGTATTCTGAAACTAATGAGTTCTGAATCCCTCGGATACCATTAAATCTGTTGAGAGCTTCCAATCAAGTCTGTAGTTCATACTAATTACATAACAGGTCAAAGCCTGACTCCATGGTGGCATGGCACCTGCAGCGGATATCTTGAATGAGGAGTGGCAAAACAGCACATGTCAAAATACAGTTATACCAACTTGGCTTCGGTCTAATACTATTTTTAGAAATGTTTATTTGGAGGCAATAAGGTTTTTTTCCAATCACATTTTTCCCCCTTTGGACCCAACTAGCCTACATGAAACCAGACAATGGGGAGTAGAAATGTTAGTAAAAATTAAAGTCCTCATTCAAAGTTCTCATAAGAGTTTCAACCTTCTTCTAAAAGCACAGAACCAATAAATATTTAAACTTGCTGACCCAGACAACTTAGTCTGTGTCCTTGTACACATAAGGCACGATGGCTCAAGATTTCAGAAACTGAAAGCCTAACCATGAATCTTTCTTCTCCTTTCAGCCTCCAGCATTTCAGAATTTGAGTGGATTATCCCTTTCTTAGAGCATTCGTGGAGCCCCTCCTTTTCTCTCTCATCACCTTAGATAATAAAGTTAAAACAGACTTTCTCCCACATGGTGGCACACCTCAGATCAAAAATCACCAAGTTTCCATGTAGAAAACTCCTTTTCTTCACCCAAACCGCCAAAGGGGCCAATGTCACCTGGCACTTTCAGGTGACAAAACATGTGCAGGTCAGGAAGGTGGGGAAGAAGAAAAGCTCAAGCCTTTTCTGACATTGACCTTCTAGTTACATAGGGAACCTACAGAGAGCTTGCAGGTCTACCACCAAAAGTATTCTCATTTGTAGAGGAGTAAACTGAGGCCCTGAGGATGGTAGTAACTAATGTGAGAGCAGAGCCAGCCCCACACAATGTTATAAATCACTTCCTATTGGGCCACTCTGCAGCTTCTCTGGGATCCATGCATTTACAGCGAGTTGCATTAAACAGAATTCCACTTTATCTGTGCTCTCTGTATAAAGATGATCACAAATTGGTTGCTCAAAGTTGTATTAACTCCTGTATATTTTCAGCTTCGATACAGAAAAATAAAGACGTAAATTTTAAGAGTGAAAAAATTATCGCATGCTAGAGTCACACATACTTGATTCTACAAATGAGTCTACTGACTTTTCACATCGTGTATACCCAAAATCTTGCAGCTCAAGTTTTCATTTCCACCAAGTATTCTGGTAGTTTCTGAGACAAACCCAAGTTTATGGTTTCCTTCAGGCTGTCAGGGTAGAGCCTATATCCTCCTTATACAGACCTAAGGGAGACAGTTCCAGCCTTCAGGGATCAAATCACTGAGACTACATGCCCACACACGAGCAAGAATGTAAGGAGTTTATAAATGAAAAAGGTGTCGTTATTTTTTAACCACCTACTGTGTGAAGCATCACATTCCTCCAGGAATAGAATTGTAAAGGAAGAAAAAAGAGAAAAAAGGAAGGCGTGTGTGAGTGTGTGTGTGTGTGTGTGTGTGTGTGTGTGTGTGATCAGACTGCCCTCTGGTGGACATAATTTATTTCTTTATTCTTCGAACGTATAACAAAGGAGAAAGAAAGGCCCTGAGAAAAAAACACAGGGAAAGGAGGAATTAGAACATGAACAAGAAGAAAAAAGGAGGGAAAGGAAAGAATATAGACAAGAAAGTCAAAAGAAAAAAAGCAGACTAAATATACTGGAGAGTAGAGGTCAGGGACGTCAAAAAGGATACTTAGGTTAAGGAAAGGAAGAAACAGGATTATGAGCAAAAACAAAGACCAAACAATGACTGGTGTCACCTCACCATTTGATTAATCCCAGAATTTATAGAGAAAATTAAAAATTGTAAATTCTAAATAGATATGGCACATTTTTTCAATATATCTGCTTTGTTCCTTTAAGCTGTTTTCATAGCAGCTCTTAGACATGAAAATTAAAGAAACATTTTGTGTAAGTTAACTTTCTTAACTTTTTTTTTAAGTTACAAGTGGAAAATTGCTTTTCCTTGCACGTTTATAAGTGGAACATAAATCCTGATAGAACATACAATCACAAATACACAGTGCTGGGTCCTCTAAACATCTACCACAAACTGGAGAGGAAAGTGACTATTATTTTTGTTTTGTTGACAGAATGATTTGCTCACAGATTTTCTAACTATTTATTTGCTTTGAGGGAAAACAATACAGGTTAAAATACTATAAAATTTAAGATGAATTGGCATTTTAAAATGTGATTATTACACAAAAGACTATATAGTAGGAGTGGAAGTCTTATTGACAACTGCAAAGTCCCTCATGCATTCTATAGTCAAATCTTGGCATGTGTATTATTAATGCCAGGTATGACAAAAGAGAAATTTGGAGAAAAACTAGATCCACCATCCTCATGCTACCAACCTTACATTCTCCCAAAATACCACCAAACACAGCCATGGTATCTCTGTCCCAGGGTAGGCATGAGACCTTCACTGTCCATCCCTGTGCAAGGGATTCACAGGTGCAGAAGTGCAGCTCAAGTTCCCATTCCTTAACTTTTTACCATCAGCTATACCAGTGTAGAGTTCAGTCCCATTCAGGCACTGATTATGACCTGCTCCTTGCTACTGAAACACACACAGTGGTCTCCATTTTATTGAATTAGCAGATTGCTTTCTGCTACAAGACTGGAATCCCCCTTAGCTAGTTAGCCAAAGGGATATTTTGAAAAGGGGCAAAATTAATTAAGTTCATTAGCCTTTAAGACATCTTGGGGCCTGCAACCAAACTAAAGCACAGTCAGCTGTATCTGATTCTGTGCCAGAAATCACAAGTGAAGATGTAACAGAAGGAAAAGAAAAGCAACCATCAAAGGTATTTTTCACCAACAGATCCCTTCCTTCTATCCCAGAAAGGGCAGCCAAAGAGGCTGCACTGAACATCCTTTCCCCCACCCCTCGCCTACAGGTAAAATGGAGAGGTGTCTCCTTCTCACAAATGCACCTTGGCATGGCTGCATCTCCTCGGCTCATTCTTGGCTGAGCTCCTGCTCTTGGGACTAAAGGGAAATTCAAAGGGCATTCATATTCAAGTGGACTGTCATAAAGATTGACCTTTGGTCTACCGTTGGTTCTAATGCTCGGACACTATGTTACTCAGACAAAGCACCCTGTCTAATTCACCATATTCCCATTAGGCAGTCACCTAAAGGTGCTGATAATGAACATGAATTTTACTATCTAAGTTTTCAATTTCTAGGGAGCAGTGTTATCACCTCTTGGTCTGCACAAGTAACCTAATGATATGAATCCCTTTTTATTCCTTCTCTCCTTCTCTCCCTCGATTTATTCACTTCTATCATGCCTTTCCATACTGAAAAGGAAAACCTAATTATCTTCACTAAGAACCTTCATTTTGCTCAAGCATGAAAAAATGAGCTTCACACTCTGCTAGCAGCAGCCCCTGATCAAAAAAAAAAAAAAGAAAGAAAAAAAGAAAAAAAAGATCTCTCCCACTTGGAGAGCAGGATATATTACATGCAGGGATCAGACAATAGGCAAGATAAGTTCCACAATAGTAGAACAGAAATTCAAATCACCATTAATGAAAAAAAGTCTCCCAAATTTAGCATGATAAAAGTTTAATATCCAGGGCGAAATCCACTTCCCATACTAAAAAACTTTTAGCTTAGAAGATTATTGTTGGAATAGTTAGCTTTGTCAGGGAGGCAGTGTTGATTACAAATACATTTACACTGGAACGTAAGTCACAGGCTTTAGAACCAACAATAACCAACAACCAACAACCAACAAATTTCACTTGCTTTCTTTTGAGAAATTACAAACTTATCAAGACCAAAAATGAGGAGGTTTTCTTGCTCAATAAGCTAAAGGGGTCAGTTTTACTAAATGTCTACATCAATCCATGATAACAAATTGGACATTAGTAAAAATGTGAATTATTTTAGAGAATAAAGACGATGAATTTAAGCCTTATTTCTGCTTCACAGCAATTCCGGGTGTTCACAAATAGCAATGCCAACTGTTGATATTTATTATTAAGTGTAATGGGTAGGGTACATCTCTGAACATAAGCCAGGTTGATGATGCCAAAATGACCAGCTATATTTCCAACTATTTATATTTACAATATAAAATTCATGTTTTCAGTAATTGGAGAAAACCAAAACTGAGCTTAATTTTTTAAATATATTCCATTTAACATAAGTAGGAAAGTGAAACTTCAATCAACTTAGTTAAAAGTACATTCCTGTAACTAGATTAATTCATAATTCATGTGATTATCTTCATCAGATTAATTTTCTTGAGACTTATAATTATTTTCCTAGTAATTCCTAACTTAGGTCCACAGCTATTGACTCTAAAGTTCCTTAGTCATTCAGAAAACATTTATTGACTACTAGGTGCAAGAAATACATTGTTTTATTTTCTAATTGATATTTTTCAGACCCTGACACTAGAGAAAAGAACGCAGACACATTTCTGATATTGTTTCATAAATGTCTTGGCAATCTGTTCAGTAGTACAATAAATCCTAATAGAACCTGGAAGAACCAGGAAGTCTTCCTGAAAGAGATGACACATGAATGGAATTTTTTTTTTAATTTTTTTTTATTTATTTATGATAGTCACACAGAGAGAGAGAGAGAGAGGCAGAGACACAGGCAGAGGGAGAAGCAGGCTCCATGCACCGGGAGCCCGACGTGGGATTCGATCCCGGGTCTCCAGGATCGCACCCTGGGCCAAAGGCAGGCGCCAAACCGCTGCGCCACCCAGGGATCCCATGAATGGAATTTTTAATAATAGTAATAACAATAATACTATTCTAAATGTTTCCCTTTACTTTTCATTTACTGTTCACAGCTGGGCTGTGATAAATGCATTATCATCATCTCATGTTACAGTTAAGGAGATGGGCAAAAAAAAAAAAGGTTAATTTATTGCCTATATCAGTATAGAGAGGAAATAAAAGTTTCCAGATACCAATCTAAACTGGCCTAAATCTATTGTCCATTCTTAACCATCCACCATGAATTCTTTCCAGTTTTAAGCAGAGGGAAAAACAGGTTCAAAGGTCCTGAGGTCTGGAAAAGCACCAAACTTCGGGAGGCCAGGAAGCAGGTTGGTATAGTGAAAGCATGGTGCATAAGATGGCTATCAGTGCCTAAAATCAATCTAAATTTATCAAGAAGAATTGTAGGCACTGTTGGTTATAACCTTGATTCAGATGATTATACTAGTTAGAAAATATTAGTTGTACTAGTTGTACTGAAGCACAATATAGCTCTAAAAGGAAAGAGAGGACTGTAGGGTCAAGCCCAGGCTATTAAATGCTTTGGCCCAGAAGTGATGTCTGTCACTTTCACATTTCATTGTCTAACACAAGTTCCATGATCACATTTAATTTCAAGAGTGCAGCAAATTCGATTCCCCTTGTACTTGGAAGTTAAGCAGGACTGGCTTGGTAATTTTAAGTAATACATACCAGAGTTCTTGGTTTTCACACTATTGAGAGGTAATAATAACATGCAGCAGGTAAAAATAGGACTTGAAGTCAGACATGACCAGGTTGGAATCCCAACAGCATAATTTATCAATTTGTTTCATTCTGATTATGGTACTTAACCCTCAAAATTACATTTTCTTCTTCCTAAATATAGAGGCATTACTCTTTCAAGATTGTTGCAGTGTTTAAATGAGATGATGTATCAAAACCATCAGGTGAGTACTTTTGACGTAGTAGAAGCCCAACAATAAATGCTGGTTTTAAGTTGACCAAGAATCTGCAACTTAGGAGAAGTGAAGAGCAGATTTACAAGAAGGATTATAACATAGTAGTTGATTACAGTGGTTACCTTAATTTATATAACAAACTATTCGATGAGGCAGCAGGAAACTAGAGTTCACATGCCATAAACAAGGGATTCTCTACTTGTTTCTACCTTGTTTTTATTCTCTACCGTATTGCTTCAAATAAATTACCACGATCTTAGTGGCTTCAAACAGTTCTCATGCATTAGCTTATGGTTTTGGAGGTCAGAGGTCCAGGCTGGGTTCAACTAGGTCTTCTGATCAGTTTCTCTCCAGACTGAATCACAGTGTTACTCAAGTTACACTCTCATGTGGAGCTCAGGGTGTTTCCTCCAATCTTGGCCGCTGTTCCATGACACATCGCCCCTGAAGCCAGTTCACAGCATTGGATGTTTGCTTTCTTCCAGGCCAGTGAAAGCACTTCTCTCTGACTTCTTCCTCTGTAATCAATCAGAGAAGAATCGCCTGATTTTCTCATGGCCACTCCAGATAAGCTCCCCTTTGCAATGAAACATCACATCATACTCAGAGGTTCTGCTCATACTCAATGGGAGAAGACAATACAAAGGTGAGGGTCATTGGCAATCATCTTAGAATTCTGCTTACCACATCCTTTCACAATTCTTACATGTCAAGCACAGCAAGGTCTCTAAATACAGTGATTCATGGAGATAGAGCATGGGAGGCATCCATGGTATATAACACACAATCCTTAGTGCCAACTAGTGTAGGATTCCTAGAACAAATAATTTGTTTCTTTCATTTGGAAACCCATTCCTAAGGGAAATCTTCACATATTTGTTCTGAGACAATTTCCATGTGTCATGCTTTCTGCCCATCTTGCAAACAGAGGCAAATACTACCCTTTATCCTAGACTATCTTTTAAAGGATATTTATGGTACAAACAACCTTGGAATTTAGAGAATGTGTCTCCCTCCAGAGCAAAGGGCATGTTTGCTTACTAGCTTGTGTGATAAAATCTCCTTCCAAAGCAAAGGGCAGACATGCCTCCTGCCCATTATAAAAGATTCAGATTTCCCAAGTCAAGATTCCTCTCCTGGAACACAGCTCGATGTGTAAGAGACATCCATCTGGGTCCATCTGCTTCATCCCCATTGGAACATGGAGGCAGAAGGAAACTGACCAAACAGTCTGGTGACTGATTGCTATGAGTAATAAGTAGTCATTTGTCTCTGACCCAGAAGCCTTGTGTCTTCTTCCAGCAGCCATAAAATTATGGCAAGCTAACATAGTAGCTTGGAAGGAGAGTAGAATCTTAGACTTTCCATAGTTCTTGACAGTAATCAATGCTTTGAAAGACAGACTATAAGGAATGGACAGTGAAGAGAAAATTTGTACTCAAAGAAAAAAGCTGATTGCATTTATTTGTAGAGAATTATCCATACATATATTTCCCTCTAGAGGATAAATATCTGGAAGGATGCACTTAAAAATATCTAGATTGATAGAAAATTTGAGTGCTTTAGATGGTCTGATTTTGGTCATTAAGGAGGAAAAAGCCTCTGAATCTCACATGAATATTTTCAACGTGTATTCATTTTTCTTTTCTTTGGTACTATTGATACAGATCATATTATCTATATTTATATAAAAAAACTTTTAAAACAGATTTTCTTTAATCCCTATGTATAATTGGCTTGTAATCCTATAAATATCGCAATTCAAATTATTTCCAGTTTTACTCACAAATGCAGAACACTTGTTATCACAGATCATACTTTTAAGGAAATATGCAATTTTATGCATATAAGAAACCCTTCCACTATGAGCAGGATTTACAGATTACTTAAGGTAGACTTTATTTTTTTCCATAGGAATAAACTTTTTTCCCAAATGAAATGAAAGAAATTCTTATAAAAGTTTGATTCATCACCAAACTTTTCCCCCCACTTCTATTCATTGGTTCTACTCTGAAAATTGAAATAATCACGTGCACATGCACGCATATCCCTAGATTCCTGTATAGAAAAGCAAATTTATTAAGAAGTACAGAGGTCTTTTGGAAATTCACTAAAATATAAGATCACATCTAGACTGATATTGACATGTCTTTAATATTTCTTGCATATAATTATTTCTCACTGTCTAGCATTATATTAAGATTTTTAAATGCTACAAGAAACGTCCTAGGTTCTGGTTTTAAAGGAGTCCGTTTTTAGATTTCAGGAGACTACAAGGATATCATCTACCCACCATGCCCCAGACTCTTTAGTCTGGCACGATTTGTTGGCTCGTTATATGTTTCAAACTTTTCATTTCAGTTATCGATGTAGCACAAAGTCTTTGATTATGTTCAGTTTGGGTATGGGATATCAGCCAGTTTGAGAGCCAATTAGTTTCTATTTCAGTTGGTCCAAATTAAAATGATAAATCCCTTTCTACAGCAGGCATTCCCTCACCACTGGACTCTGCTCCATCACAAGCGAAAATCACTAAGCTTGATTGAAAACCAGGTCAGAAATCAGATGAAAATATTTCTTGCATACATGAACATTCAAAGGTCATAGTTTGCCATGAGTTCACTTGGCAGAGAGAGCAAGGATTGAGTCATAATCTCTTAGATTAGAGCTTTCCATTTTCTCGTTACTCAGTTTTTCTTTTGGAAACTGACTGACTCCGTCAGATACCAATCATATTCACAATGGTATCTTTTCTATATCATGGAGGCCAGCAGATATGTGTCATTCTTTGCCCTTTTATTTCAGAAATCAGAGTCATGATACTAAATAAAAGAAAAAAATCAAATCAGATTTAAATGGGGTAAAATGGCAAATGGCATGGCAAACAAGCCATTCTCAAAGGCTTAGGTTTGAAAATTTATTCTATGAATTAGGTTCTGGAATTTAGAAAGCTAGTTTTAATTCAGTTTTGTGAATATAAAATAATAGCTAGATAGAGATATACTTGGCCATACTTATATCCATTATAAAACTTGCTGAAACTTTACAAATTATATAAAAATGTGAAGAAAATCACTGATACTATTCAGTACCATAACATCCATAATAATCCCTATTAACAACTTGGTGAAATTCCTTTTAATTTTTTTCTAAGTATGCAGATACATAAATATGTATTAGAAACCGGAATGTTCATTTTTATACAGTTTTGTATCATTTCCAAAGAGGTGGTCACTGTGTGCCATGCAGAGGCGGCTCAGCGGAAGCACAAAGGTGGTCAAGTAGCAGAAGACAGGGGTGAAGGGCAAGCATAGACCAGAACCTTTACTGGGGTTTCTATAGGAAAAGCACACAAAGCAGAGTGAACAGGTTAGGATTGAGTCATTTGAATAATTCTGGTAGGCTTTGGGCACAAAGAGCAATCTGTCTGTAGTTACCTGGTACCTGACTCCAGATCGGTTTAGGGTGGGGAAAATATTGGCTTGTTGTGTGAGAGTTTGTTAAGGATGTGATTGAAGGACATGAGCTTGGGGCTGGTTGGTTTGTACATGACGTGCTCCAGGCCGAGCCTTTTATTTTATCATAAGCATTAGCTCTAAGATTGCTGTGGGATGGGCAGTCTATCTCCGATCAGCAAGGCCACAAATGCCAGGACATCAAGAATACAGAACATAGGGTGATGGGCACAGAGGGGGGCATTTGATGGGATGAGCACTGGGTGTTATGCTATATGTTAGCAAATCGAACTCTAATTAAAAAATACCAAAAAAAAAGAATACAGAACATAAGGAAATATAGTTAATATAATTGGTCCAGTGATGGATGGATGCCAAATACAACTAGATGAATACAGAATTTAAGAAAACACACAACAAAAGACATAGTTTCTTTATGACTGTCTAACAATCCAGCACAGAAATATCCTGCAATTTATATAGTAATTCTGCTTTTATTAAATGCTTATCTATTTTATACTTGTTTGGTATTTTAAATAATTCCACAATAAACAGAGAAGAAAAAGACAGGAAAAAAAAAAGACAAGACATGAGTTCATTTAAAATGCTATATATAAACATATAATTATACATTATATCATATATATGTATATAACATAATACATATGATATTATGTTATAATATTTGTGTGCTTTTAATCTCTATAAGGAAATAGGAAAAGCAAGATAGATCTGTTTTTACTGACTTCTAGAAATGTCTACAATACACTTACAATGTATGCAATAGTGCATGCCATAAAATATGATTTTAGCGCGATCAACCAAATCCTTTATATAATATTACACATAATATGCTATATATATTCATTTGAACAAGAAAAAATGTGCAGAGGAATATACACGAGACCATTAAAACTGGTTTCCAAAGAGGAATGACAGGCTTAAGCTGAACGCAGGCAGGGGAAGACAATTAACTTTGCTTCTATACTTTTGTATTACATCATTTTACATTTTACAAGAATGTATTATTATAATTTCAAGATATCCAATAAGGACATTTTTAAAAGAAAACTATTTTGTGTTCATTTCCTATTCTTCCTTTCAATAAATTCCCAGAAAGGATTTGCTAAGTTAAAAAAAGTATAAATATATTAAGGAAATACATAGGGAGACATATTATATATACATGGAGAGAGAGAATGTTGTCATATGTGCTACCACCAACAATGTACAAAGAAAACTATTTCTTTAGAAATGCCAGCACTGGACATTAACATTTTCAAATTCTAAAAAGAAACTGTAAACATTTGATTTGTTTTGATTTGACCTAATTATTTGTAAAACTGACCTCTTTAACCATTTGTTATCCTTAATAAGGATGAAATGATAAAATGAATATTTTCTTTTTAAAAGGAAGTCATTTTATTGATTTGCATATGATCTTTGTATATTAATAATACAGTGATATATATAATGATATTAACCATTTGCCATATGTTACAAATGCATTTCTCTTCTTCTCACTTGAATTTTCATCTCACACTTGATGTTTTCATATGCAAAATGTAGGAGACATTCCTGGTGGTCAGCACCCTGGTTTTTGCTGTTGCTTACTACACATACACAGACTCATTCTTTTTTTTTTTTTTTTTTACACAGACTCATTCCTAATGGTGACTTTCAATGCTTGATATTTATAGCACAATAACTACTGAAAAAGCATCTTTTTCCTTCTGAAGTCTAGGAAAAGAACCCAAAATTCTTTTGATTTTCAGCAAATTTGAGGCTTATTACATTACAGTGTCACATGTTTTCAATATATATTAAAATATCAATATCTGAAAGGGGAAAATTATCCCTTTGCCTAGAAGTGTTTAAAATATTCTTATTAATTTATTATTCAAAACAAACCGTAGAAGCATTTTGCCTTAAGGAAAATCCTGCTTAGATTTTTACTGGAATAGTATTCACTTGATAAATGAATTTGGGGAGAACTGCTTCTTTATAAACCATCGCAATGTTTTCCTCAATTTATTAAAACTCTGTCATTCGGTGAACTCTGGTTTTAGCTACCTATTATAGCTCTTCTTATATAAACATTTGTTATTCTTAGGAATATGATTTTTCATTAGATTTTTTAAATGGTTAGTTCAAGTTTCTAGGAAGGTTACTAATTTGTGTGTATTTTTAATCAGCCACATCTCTGCGCTCTTAACTTGAGCAGTTTTGATTCTTGTAGTTCCTACCTCTACCACAGTTAAAATTGTTAAGAATTCTGTGTTTTCCTTTCCTGTGAATATTTTGATCATTATGGTTTTCTGCCTTGGTGCTTTAACAAGAACTTCCACAACACTTTAAAATAATACGGATAATAGGCATCTTTGCCTCAGTTACTGGATTCTGTGGAAGATTCATTATTATGTATCACACTGACTTTTAGTTTAAATAATTTTTTAAGGTTTTATTTATTCATTCATGAGAGACACAGAGGCAGAGACATAGGCAGAGGGAGAAGAAGGCTCCCTGCAGGGAGCCTGATGTGGGACTCGATCCCAGGACCCTGAGATCACAACCTGAGCCAAAGGAAGATGCTCAACCACTGAGCCACTCAGGCGCCCTGACTTCTAGTTTAAAATGGATATCCTTTTACCTAGTTTGCAAAGATTTTTTTAAAAGTAAGGAATGGATCTTGGCATTAAACTTTTTAGAGCCTATTGCGATGCTCGTTAAGCAAAATGTTTCCCCTTTTTGATCAACTAACTTAATACGTTAATAGTTTAAAGATACAAAGTCATTCTTGCATCCTTTAAACACATCTAATACCAATTTTAGTGCGTAGAAGTAGAGTTATGCCTATTTTTGTTTGTGTTTGCCTGATAGATCTTTTCTCATCTTTTATACTTAAAACACAATTATTTGATTTTTAGGGACTTCTTAAATGGGCTCAGTTTGAAATCTAAACATCTTCGTATAACAAATGCACATTGCCATTCCTGGGGCATTTTGTATTATTGGTAGACATTTGGGCTTATACTTCCTTTTTAATTTTTAAAGATTGTTTTCTTTTGATGTCAGCTGTCTTGTTATATTATTTCTTAAATTATTTTTGTTCTTTTCTTGCCCTGACCATCCACTCTATCTTAATTTTCCTACTGATTAATTTAGGGTATTAAAATCATATCTAAAATTCTGCTCTTGAGTGATCAAGAAGGAAACTGTATATTGCCATCATACTAGACATGGTAAGAAGTTCAGCATACATTTACTACCCAGCCAACAATGATTTCCATAAGCACAGATGGTTGATTTTTGCTTACGATGTATTACTTATTTATATTATCTTCTCTTTCAAGAATTATTTCTGACATTTGATTATAATATTTTTACTAATAACCTAATTCTAATTATTTTACTAATATTTGGATATGGGGTGTGAGAGCCTCCATTTATACTCTTGTTCCCAGCCCTAAAGAGATGTGGGTTCACTGCAATCATCTGAAAACTTGTAAGAATGTTTTTCCTTTAGGTTTAAAAAATATTAGAAGTATGGGGTCTTAGCCTCTTTTTTTTATAAATCTTATTCACCAATGGGCCCTTGAATTGGCAAATACAAAGCTTTCTTCGGTTCAAAAAAGTTTTCTTCTATTATCTTCCTATTCAGCAGTTCTTGGGGATTGCTGTTATATGCAAACTGGAACATCTTGATATCATGTTGGCCCAACTCATTTTCATATATTTATCCTTTTCCTTTGAATATCAGTTGAATATCTCAGACTTTTCATCTTACTTCCTTAATTCAATTTTATGCAGTGTATAATCTATTTGCCACTTGCACTTCTGTTTTTGAAATATCAATCACACTTTACGGTTTTAAGTATGATATCCTAATCTCACATTTTCCCTCCTTTATGTCTGTCTTCTAAATTTAAGTGGATAGCACTCCCATTTGAAAATATAAAATGTTCTACAGTCTCCGGTTTCTCGTGGTAAATCTATTTCAGCAAGAGGCACTCCTGCGATGTTTTTAGGGCAGCCCCGCCCTTGCCATTTTTTTTTTTTTAACTGCAGTTTCTCTTTTGTGGCCTTCTGCCTTTGTTCATAAGAGAAAAAGCCAGCTCATGACCCACTATGATGCCCGTTGCAGAAGTTTTCTGGTAACTGTGTTTACATGTGCACCTGTGTTTGAGCAAGTGGTAGCAAATTGGCCTCCTATATGCTTGTGATCTGTAGTCTGTCCTCACACCTTCACATTGCAGACCAGTGGCGGACTTTGATTAAACAGTCGTCTTATCCAATATGCTTGCAGAAGCACAGTGCTCTCACAGGAAGAGTGAGAGTTCTCCAAACTACTGGAACATGCATTAAACTCTTTCTAATGTTCATGATAGGGTAGGAATTTGTACCTGCTTTTATACTTTTTTGGTCAATTCCATTGAAAATTGAAGGCCAGAATTTGATCTCTAGTATATAATCTCACCAAAATATTTTTTGAGACCTTGGATCATTTTATTTTTTGTGTATGGGAAATTTTATAAGAAATATGTGCGACTATAATGAAAAGAATTCACTTCATTCAATCTCCAAACGGTGTCCCTTGAGGAGATAACAATCTCATAGCAAAACTTTCAGTATGATTTGCCAAAAGGTTTAAGAAACTGTACAACTGACCCTTGAACAATGGGGGTTTAGGTGCACCAATTCCCCACACCCCTACATAGACAAAAATCTGCATATGACTTTTGGCTCCCCTCAAATTTAACTGCCAATAGCTTGCTTACTGGTGACCAGCAAACTTCACAATAAATAGTCAATTAACACATATTTTGTATGTATGTATTATGCACTTTATTCTTACATTAAAATTGAAGAAAAATATTAAGAAAATCATAAAGAAGAAAAAATACATTTACAGTGTCGTACTATAAAAATCCACAGATAAGTAGACTTCAAGGGTCAACTATAGTTCACTTTTACAAAGTTAAACTTCTAGTTCTACATAATGGAAAAATTACTGATAGCATATAATGAATTGAATTCGTATTCTCTTAATTTTCAAAGAGCTTTTACATCTTTTATCACATTTATTTTCACAACAGCATTACAACGTCATCTGGTAGATAAGATACATAATGAAAAGCACATTTTCAGATGAGAAGCCTATGATCCAGAGATAACTTACATAAGAATTCTACTGACAAGCAGTGGCAAAGCCAGGACAGAAATGAGTCATTTAATTAAGTATGATAAAACTCAGAATATTTACTTATTTTCTAATGATTTCAAATAACATAAATAAACTCCTCTCACTTCAAACTTAGTTGCAGTCATTCAATCAACTCATCCTTGTATAAGATTTCTTATAGACAGATTTGATTCTTGTTATGTTGGCCTTACAAGATAAAGTTTACAAGATACCTAAGATAGACCACTAAAAGAAAATACAACATAGTCTTTTTATTTTTGAAAGAGAAAATTGACCTTATTTTAGGGAATATTTGAATATTGGCTACCCCATAACCAAACTCATTGTGGCAGGTTAAAGTTTGCGGCGAATTCTTTAAATGTTTTTTTTTTTAAGGTTTTATTTATTCATTCATGATAGAGAGAGAGAGAGAGAGAGGCAGAGACACAGGCAGAGGGAGAAGCAGGCTCCACGACCAGAGCCCAATGCGGGACTCGATCCGGGGACTTCAGCATCACACTCTGGGCCCAAGGCAGGTGCTGAGCCACTGAGCCACCCAGGGATCCCCTGCAGCAAATTCTCTAATTATCTTCCAATCAAAAAGTGGGGCCCATGCTCCTTCTCTTTGAATTTGGGTAGTCTCTGTGCTTTGACTAACAGAAAAGCAGAAATGACACTTCCAAAACCATAAGAAACTGGTAGCTTCCACTTCCTGTCTTTTGGATCACTCTTTCTAGGCACCCATGTAAGTATGAATACCCTGAAACCACCAAGCTAGAGAGGCCATGTGTAGACACACTACTCAACAATCCCAGTTGAACCTAGTTTTCCAGCCATTTCTACCAGGACACCAGATATGTGATTCTTCAGACCAGACCAGGGACCAGCGACCAGCACACTACCACCAACTGACTTCAGAGGACACCACGTGGAACATAAATATCTCCTAGCTAAGCTCTGCCCCCAAAATCATCATCTTGCAATAAAAAAAAAAAAAATGTTATTTTTAAAAGATTTTATTTATTTGAGAGAGAGCGTGAGCAGAAGGGAGGAGCAGAGGGAGAGGGAGAAGCAGATTCCCCAGTGAACAGGGAGTCTGACATGGGACTCAATCCTAGGACCCTGAGATCGTGACCTGAGCTAAAGGCAGATGCTTAACCAACTGAGCCACCCATCCTAAACAGTTGTTATTTTAAATCACTAATTTCTGAAATAAATTGTCATTCAGCAGAAAATACCTGAGATATTCATCATCCTATTTGAAGAAAGTCTGACTTATAGATGAAAGGCAGGGGTCCACTTTCTTTCTTTTCTTTTTTTTTTAAGATTTTATTTATTTATTCATGAGAGAGACAGAGAGAGAGAGAGGCAGAGACACAGGCAGCTGGAGAAGTAGGCTCCATTCAGGGTGCCCGACTTGGGACCCAATCCAGGGACTCCAGGATCACACCCTGAGCCAAAGGCAGATGCTTAACTGCTGAGCCACCCGGGCATCCCAGGGGTCCACTTTCCAACAAAGAAAAGACAAAGCAGAAAATACTTTTTCACATCCTTGGTGACTGAAATGCAAGTGTGTAACCTGAGGTTAGTCAAATAGAGTCTAAGTTTAAGACTTTGAACCATAAAAAGGAGTGAAACAAAATAGAGGTAAAAATTCAAGGAAATTCAGAATAATTGCAACGAACCAATTCTTGTCATGCAAAAGACCAAGAATAGTTAAGAAAATTTTGAGGAACAAAAACAAAGAGGAGATCCTTGCCTTTTCAATATCAAGATTTTTTACTAAGGCATAGTAATTAAGATAGCGTGGTTTTCGCTCAGAAATAGACACTGAGACCAATGGAGAAGAACATGCATGTATAGAAACTTTATATATGACATAAGAGGAATTTTACATTAATGAGGAATAAATAGTGCTGAGAAAACCGATTATGCCAAAAATTAAAAAACATTGAATCTACCTCAGACATATGCTGCAATCAATTTTATTTAAAGGCTCAAATAATAGTCAAATTTGAAAACATTTAAAAGGAAATATAAGAGAATATTGAATTCTTTTTTACCTTGGGGTAAGGAATAATTTACTAAATATAATTCAAAATAATAAACACAAAGGAAAATATTGAAAATTAAGCTATAACAAAATTAGCGATTTATTCTCATCAAAGTACCATAAATAAAAAGGACATGCTATCAACTTAGATATCTGTATATAATTGTCAAAGGATTAGTATCTAAAATATATAAAGAATTTTTCAAATTAAAAAGAAAAGACAACTCAAAAGAAAAATACTGCCAAAATAAAGGAACAAGTAATGAACAACAAACAGGAATGAACTATGAAACTGTGCTAACTTCAAGAGCAAATAAGAAATGCAAATTTAAACCACATTGGGATACCATTTTACAGATTACATTGGAAATACTAAAAGTCTGACAAAAATCAATTGCTGGAAAAGATATTAGCCACTTGCTCCCTGAAACACTTGTAGTGGAAGAGAAAATTGTTATTCTCACTTTAGAGAGGATTTGGACAATATCTAATAAAAATTAAGATGCATTTACCCTGAAGCCCCAACAGTTCACTTCTTGTATATACTGTTTAAAAATTCTTTATATGTACATTAAAAATAAGTGGAAATATATTAATAGCAAGAAAATAGAAATCATTTAAATACAAATCAAGAGAGAATGCATAAATTGTAGGATGTTAATATAACATTGTTCAACAGTGAAAATGAATGAATAAGACCTATAAAAAGGAACACAGATGATTATCATAAATATAACATTGAATTAAAATGCAAGTTGCAGGGGCACCTGAGTGGCAGAGTCAGTTAAGTGTCAAACTCTTGGTTTCAGCTTAGGTCATGATCTCAGGGTCATAAGATTGAGCACTGGCCTCTATACTCTGCTAGGAGTCTGCTTGAGGTTCTTTCTCCCTCTCCTTCCCTCCTGCCCTTTCCACCTGCACTTTCTATCTTTAAAATAAATAAATAAATAAATAAATAAATAAATAAATACATACATACATACATACATACATACATAAATAGCAAGTTGTAGAAAAACGTGTACAGTATAACAAAAACTTTTTTAAAAAAGCAAAACTGAACAATATATACATACAAATACAATAAATCTGTTTTAGAGCAAGGGAAACAACAAATTTCAAAGTTATCACATAATGGAACAGGATATGGGAATTTTTTTTCTATTAATGATCTATTAATATGCTATATGATGTTAATGGATTTCCTAATACTGAATTATATAAACATGCCATTATTTTCTTAAGTATTATTATCTTAATGTATTAGATTAAGCTTGCTAAATATTTAATCTTTTGCATTATTCATTAGTGATCTTGACTTTTAAATTTCTTTATATGTGTGCATGTACTATATTAGATTTAGATGCCAATGCTTTATAAGAAGAATTTGGAAGTTTCCCACTAATATCTATGAGTTTGAACAAGGATAGCACTGAGACTGAGTTTGGTAAAATCCTACTGTGAAACAATCTTACTATCATGATTTTATGTGAGGTAGTCTCTTGATAACTTTATTTCTTATAAGAACTTGTCTTTCTAAACTGTCTTCCGAGTCCAAGTTTGACAAACTGTGTTATCCTTGAAACTTATCTAGGTTATCATAAAAGCATGAAAAATAAAAACAAAAAAGCATGAAAAATAGTCTTAATTTTTTTTATTTCATCTAATATTTTCCCTTAGTTGATTTTTTATTAAGTGTTTTCAAGAAGAAAATTTTGGTAAATTAATTAGAACTTAGATATACTGTTTTTCTATACCTCACTAATTTTTCTTTCATCTTTGTTCTTTTTTTGACTTTTTAAATGTACTTTGTTACCTTTTTCCTTTTTCAGCTGAAAATTTCATTTATTTTCACTATTTCACTTTTACTGATAAAAGTGTTTAGCTCTATGAAGTTTCCCCTACTTGCTTTAAATGTATTCCATAAATTTTATTTCATTTTATTTTTTAAAAAAAAGCATGAGTGAGGGGAGAGGGGGAAGGCAAGAGAGAATCTCAAGCAGACCCTACACTCAGCACAGAGCTGGACACAGAGCTTGATCCCACGACCTGTGAGATCATGACCTGAGCTGAAATTAAGAGTCAGTCACTTAACCAACTGAACCACCCAGGAGCCCCTCCATAAATTTTAATATGTAATATCCTAATGATCATTACTTCTTAAGATTCCATAATTTCTGTTTGTAATTTTTCATTTCACCCGAGAGTTTAATAGAAGAATTAAAAATTTTCAGGTTTAACCTTGGTCCTTCTGTCTCCTCTCCTCTTTTATGTACTTGACTTGGAGGGGGGATTGGGATACTGCTCACTCCCCAAAAGACTTGTGGCAGGGGGTTAAGTTGACCGTTTTGCTGAGAATTGGGTTATAGTGGTCCCCCTTTTCTGTGGGCAATGTGATCCAAGACCCCAGCAGGTGCCTGAAACTATAATAGTACCAAATTCTATACATACTGTTTTTTTCCTACATATACATACCTATGATAAAGTTTAATTTATAAATTAGACATAGCAAGAAATTAACAATAATGGTAAAATAGAACAACTGTGACCGTATACTGTAACCAAAGTTATGTGAATGTGGTCTCTGTCTCTCAAAATATCTTATACTGTAGTGCCCCTTCTTGTGATGAAGCAAGAGGATAAAATGCCTACACGATGAGATGGAGCATGGGGAATGACATAGGTGCCCTGACATAGCTGACCATCAGTACTGATCATTTGACTGCATGTCAGAGGGAAGATCGTCTGCATCCCAACTGCCTTTGACCACAGACAACTGAAACCAGAGAAAGCAAATCACAGACAAGGGTGACTACTGTATATTTTTCTACTTAAAAGTAATTTAAAGTTGGCAGTGTTACTTTTCTTCTGGTTAGGCTGACATTATGGGTTACATGGGCTGTATTTGTTTCTCTTTTTGATCTGTATATTTTTTTGGAGTGATTCTAATTTAGCTACAGCCATTTTTCTAGGCTACCTGGAAGTCTCCACCATTGCTTTAAACCTAAGCATTGCATTCCTTTGATCCAAATTTTTAATATTTACCATTTAATTTATCGGAATATCTGTTAGGTTTCTTGTTTCTCCTATCTTTTTCCTTCCTCTGGATATAAAATCTAATGTCCAGCCTTAAAGCTATCACAGATCAAAGCAACTCATGAATCATCTAGTCCAGCCTAAAACTAGCACAGATATTTCTACAATTGATCCAAAAATAGGGGGGATGGCTATTCAGGCTCTGATTTCTTATTTTCAAATTTTCAAGACAATGTATGCAATATTTATGAAGTTATTATATTTTTTTATTTTTGTTTCAGAGAGTTTTTTTGAGTAAAAAACACAGTCCTGAGAATTTTTGCCCACTGGTCTCACCTCAATCCACAGTGTGAATACCCAAGGATACATGTGTACTCCAGATAACATGAGATGATGCAGAATAAATGCTCTTCTCTGAAGAGAAGAAAGAAGAAGAAAGAAAGAAGAAAGAAAGAAAGAAAGAAAGAAAGAAAGAAAGAAAGAAAGAAAGAAAGAAAGAAAGAAAGAAAGAAAAAAAGAAAACATTATATATACCAACACAAACTTATAAAGTAGAATGTAATATTTGGATAATCTTTTTAAATGAAATGTGAGTTCTCAAAGAAATTTGACAAGTATCATTAAGGATACTTGGGAAATCTAAAAAGCACTTCCCATCTAGAGTAACAGAAAAAAATCATTTGTCTTGTATAGAGAGATTATACATATGGCCTTCAGTGCTTTCATGTCCCTGTTAATTTTCTGTTCATAATCAGCATTCTTATTTTCTCATATCATTCTCTAAATGAAACCGTTTTCATAAGCTCAACTACCCCAATCTTATTTTTCTATTTACTTCCTATTTGCAATATAATAAAATTCCTAGAGCAATTACAACACTCCAGATATCATCAGATATTCTTATAGGACCTGAACTTTATATATTCTTATGTTCAGTCCAAGATTTCATTAGAATTGTTTTTTAACTCTTGAATCTTATGTTTGGTTCTTATGGCACTTGGAAATCCTAGGTAGTTCTGATATGCATTGCTCTATGTGTAAATATGTGTAAAATCAGTGTATCTACATATTTTACATAGATATTACATACCTAAAAAATACACAGCTAATTTCTAATTAATTATAATATTGAATTTCATATTTGCACTTACTTTGTCAATTTTTTTTTATGTTTACTAACGAATTTATTTTTTTTTATTTTTTTTTAGATTTTTTTTATTTTTAATTTTTTATTGGTGTTCAATTTACTAACATACAGAATAACCCCCAGTGCCCGTCACCCATTCACTCCCACCCCCCGCCCTCCTCCCCTTCTACCACCCCTAGTTCGTTTCCCAGAGTTAGCCGTCTTTACGTTCTGTCTCCCTTTCTGATATTTCCCACACATTTCTTCTCCCTTCCCTTATATTCCCTTTCACTATTATTTATATTCCCCAAATGAATGAGAACATATAATGTTTGTCCTTCTCCAACTTACCTACTTCACTCAGCATAATACCCTCCAGTTCCATCCACGTTGAAGCAAATGGTGGGTATTTGTCATTTCTAATAGCTGAGTAATATTCCATTGTATTACTTTGTCAATTTTAATTCCTTTGTCTAACTATTGAGATAATTTTGAATCTTGACTCTAAACACCAGGGGCTTAAGGGGTACCTGGGTAGCTCAGCTGGCTAAGCATCTGCCTTTGCTTAGATCATGATCCCAGGGCCCTGGGATTGAAACCCCACATCTGGCTCCTCACTCAGTGGGAGTCTGTTTCTCCCTCTGCCTGACTATCCCCCACTTATGCTAGCTCTCCCTCACTCTCTTCTCCCCACCAGTGTTCTTCTCTCCCTTAAATAAATAAATATAAATATTTTAAAATATATAAATATTTTATATATATATTATATATTATATATAAAATATATAAATATTTTAAAAATAAAACAAGGGGTGCCAATGAAAGTGGAGATGAGGGTGGTTAGGGCATTTTTTTGAGCATAAGGCGTAAGGTATCACCTTCTCCCAAACGTCACTAAAATGACAAAGTAAGATTTTTTTTTAAATGTTTAAAGCCCTCATGGACAAAGAGAATGGTAAAGAGACAACAGCAAATAAGAAATATCAACAAATTTTGTGAAGATGGAAAAAGAGAATACAGGATTGATGTTGACTTAAATCAGAGCAAAGGAAGCACAAACCTATAAGCCCCCAGAAGGTAATATCAATGAGAAGCAAACTGGGTCATCCATGAAGAACCTTTAAAAGATTCAGGAATTGGAAAATAAGATATTACACAACCTGAAGGTCAAGTTTGGAGGTGAGAAAGGGAAACTGACTTAAAATATGCCCAAGCAGCAGTTAAATTCTGGGTTTCTCTCTTCAGCCTTCCACTGCAAGGTAACTACCAACTTCTTGTTCTCATAAAAGAATAAGGGTCTCTTTCTTAAAGAAATTGAAACAGAAATACTCCATCTTGAAGACCTCAGGCATAGCTGAAAGCAAGGATAAAGTGCTAAATGGAAAAAAGAGAGAGAGAGAGATTAAATCTGTTTACTAAGAGGTGACACAAGCCTTACCATCTCTTCCTCATCCAGTTGCCAGAATGCCTACAGACTGGATCCTAACCTCTTAGGCATTGTGGTTGACAGCCTTCCAAAGTGCTTCCACATAATCCCTGTCTGCTGGAATTTACATCCTTAGGTAATAATCTTCCCTTGTATGTGGGCTGGACCCAGTGACTCACTTCTAACAAATAAAATATGGAAAAAGTGATGGAAAGATTAGGTAACTGAAGACTGTCTCATCTCGCTGACACCCTCTTGGCTTCTCATCATGTTGGAGAGACTTAAGTGGCAAAAAACAAAGCATCTAACAACATACGGATAGGAATTGAAGCTCAGTGCAACAGTTCACAAGAGACTGAATCTTGCCAATAATCTCCTAACTGAGCTTAGTAGCAGATCCTTCCCCAGTCGAGTCTTGAGATGACTAGAGTGCTAGCTGCCCCCTTTGATTGTAGCCTTTGAGACAATCTGAGGCAGAGGAGACAAAAAGCCATGTCCAAATCCTGATGTGAAGAAACTGTAAGATATAAATGCTGTTTCAAGCTGCTACATTTTGGGATACTTTTTATGCAGGAATAGATCATTACTAAAGGCATTTTGGAACATCCCTCTATCAAAAACCTGAATGCTCAAGATAAAAGACCTACAGAAATGGACATCTGGTATACTCTCAACAACAACAACAAAAGTCTGACCACCCTACAATAAAGTCCACAATCCAATAAACTCTGCACAAGAATCTAGATCTACCAAATAGCTCTTGATATGAACAGGCAGCCAAGGGTCACAGGAAGTTGATTGAAAGCTCCAATGTGGAAGGAAAGCTAAAACAAACTTACAAAAGAAACTTTAAGAAAATAGAAGCAATTCACACACACCCATGGCAACAAGTTAAGCTACAAATTAAAATTACTATTTTCAGAAAGATAAAGACAGATACTACATCTATCAAACAGTGAGAATTGTAGAAGACAAACACAGTAAAAGGAAGAAGGGAGGAAGGGGAAGAACAGGAGGAGGAGAAAGTGTGGTGGGAATGGAAGAAAATAAATAAAAATTATTCTAGGAAGATAAAAATAATTGCTAAAATGGAAAATTCAATAGGTTGAAAATATAATTGAGGAACATCACAAACTCGAAAAGGCTGATATGATATAGAAGGTAAAACACACACATACACACAATCAATTCAGGAAGTTTAGTATCTAATAGGAGTACCAAAAAGAGATACCAAAAGAGGATTAATTAAAAAAAATAATAAACTAAATATTCCCAGACTAGAAAACACGCTTCTCCAGATAGCAAAGAGCCCACAGAGAGCTCAGAAAAGAGATAATAAATCACAGTAAGATATATAATCATGACATTTCAAAACATCAGAGAAAAAAAAGAAGAGCCTAACAGTTTCCTGGGAGAGTAGATGTAGATCATTTGCAGATAACCTGGAATATGAACAGCAGTGGAATTTTCAAAAACATACATTAGAAGCCAAAGACAAGACAATGACTTCCAAAGTTTGGGGAAGCTAATTTTTTTAAAGGTGTATTTATATGAGAGAGAACAAGCAGAGAGGAGAGGGGAGGGGAGAGGAAGAGAGAATCTCAAGAAGATTCCCCACTGAGTATGGAGCCCCATGTGGGATTCAATCTCACAACCCTGAGATCATGACCTGAACCAAAATCAGGAGTCAGACGTTTAACCAACTGAGCCACCTAGGCAGCCCTGGGGGAAACTAATTTTTAACCAAAAATCAATACCTAGCCAATTGACTATGAAAGCAGAAAAAAAAAAGTGAAGTACAAGATCTAAAAAGTTGTACACAAAGTACCTTTATACAGGAAGTTATTGAATGTGGTGAACAAAACAAACAGCAGAAACAGACCCATAAATACAAAGAACTAGTGGTTACCAGAGGGATGCAGGGTACAGGTTGGGCAAAATGGGTGCAGGGGAGTGGAAGATGGAGGCTTCCAGTTATGGAATAAAGAAGTCATGGGAATAAAAGGCAGAGCATAAGGAATACAGTCAACGATACTGTAATAGCGTTGCATGGGGACAGATAGGAGCTACACCTGTGGTGAGCATAGCATTACACAGAGCTGTTGGATCACTATGTCATACACCTGCAATGAATGTAACATTGTGTGTCAATTATACTTCATGAGGAAAACTTTTTTTAAGTGGTGCACGTGAGGGAATAAATTGATAGAAAACGGTCTAGGTACGAAGAAACTCAATATGGATAAAAGGATATGACAAGCTCTAGAAGGAAGGCAAAAAGAAGTGTCAAGACAAGACTTGTATAGCAAATCTGGAAGAGACACTGCTGAAGCTAGAACAAGCGGATTTGGAGCTCCAAAAGAGGAAAACCATGATCTAACAGTTCACCTGATGAGGGCATTGAACAGCTGGTGGAAATAAAAGAAAAGTCTGTTGGATGTATGAGGAGAATTAGAATTAGTTTCATGTAAGTGAAACAAATTGAAAATTTGAGACAATTTTTAATGGCAGAAAAAAAGTTTTAGAAGAGAAAAAACCTTCACCATAGAATACTATGCGACTAAGCAAGTGAATATTTCATGAAATAGGCTATTTCGTAATCACAAGATGTACACTCTGAAAATACTTTTAATCAAAAATTTGAAATGTAATTATATTAGAAAGGATAGGAAATACAGCAGGGAACAGGGGTGCAGGAGAGATAAATCCTCACATAAAAGGAACTGGATATTATATCACTAAAAAGATGAACCAAGAAATGATAAGAGGGGAATGTTATTTACAGTATAGAATGGAATAGTCCATGATATACACAAAGGAACTGGAAGTGGCTTTCTAGGAGACGTGAAAGGTGGAGGAAAGTACTAGTGCTCTTTATGTTAAGCCTTTCCATTTGTCTTTATATATCACCTTAATTAAAAAGAGCTTTAAAAACAAAAGAATTACACAAATCTGTTGCTCTCAAAGGATGTTCTTAATCTACAATTAAACAAAAACCCAAGATGCCTCTGAATGTGGTAAACTCCCTAATTTTCACTGAATCAGAGAGAAATACACTTTATATGTGTGTAAACAAAAAAGTATAGACAATACTGAAAAATATACATTGATTCTGATTTATTAGGGGGCAGTAGAGTTGGAGTGGGGAGGAGACAGATCATTAATTTCCATGCAAAACTTTCACCTTTGACCTGCTACAAATCTTAAAATTAAAAATTCAGTCATTTGTATCCTAAGCCAGATAAGTTTTTTCTTTTACTGCAAAGGACATTAATGGGACAATTGATGAAATATGAATAAATTGAGTAGATTCAAGTGTTATATCAAGGTTAATTTCCTGCTTTTGATAATTATACCATTGTTCTCAAAGAGAATGTTCTTGCTTTAAGAAATATTTTGGAGTAAAAAGAGCTTTATGTCTGTAGCTTTCAATCAATTCAGATAAATATATGTGTGTGTATGCACACACACAAATCAATACAGAGAGAAAAAATAAAGCAAACGTAACATTTGAGATGATCTGGATGAAGAGTTTAGGAATTCTTTGTATTATTTTTGCAATGTTTTTATACAAATAAAAAATTTAACCAGGTGCAAACAGACTCTTCTGTTATTCCCAGTAATACATCCCTGAGAGTGACACAAAAATACTGACTTTTTGTCATAGTGTTATTAGGAAGATCCCACCATCAGATACTCATTACAGAAATCATTTAGGAACCAAGAGATGTTATGTCTGTGTTCTTCCCAAGACAGAAGGAAGTTAAAATGACAAATAAGACTCACCACCCTGAAGTGGTTTCAAGAAAATGCACTATAATTGTTTCAGAAAGAATTATTTGGAAAGGAAAATATTTTTTGCTCTGCTTCTCATATTGCATCTATATCAGACAGGTTGATCTTATTAAAGATAATTGAAATGGAATTTTAAAGCGTATTTTTTTAGGTGCTTCAAAACCCTGAATAAATTGAAATGGAGCCAGTTCCCCCAGATACATACTTGAAGTAATTGTTTTTCAAACTTTATTGAAGGCATTTCGGAACCAGGTCAGAGTTTTGTGTGGGTTAACATTTCCTATTATTTCACTCTCCTTTCAAGGTTAGCCACTGTATACTAGGACTAAATTTAATAAGGGACAAGCAAATAGTATTAGATGGTTAGCTCTGTTTAATTGCCCCTCAAGTCTACCCACTAAAATTTAACAATATATAATAATATAACATATAATAATATAATAATAAAGACTAAAGTCTTTATACTGAGACGTTTGGTCACCTATAAGCACATATTCTGTTACAACCTGCCTCTGCCTTATTTACATAATAAATATGATGTGTGGGAAGTGCAACTACTTAGCTGGGTAAGCAATTACTTATTTAGGTAAGTCAATTTGTTTCTGTGGGTGTCACTTTTCCTTATCATTAAAAAGAAGCACATTGAACTACATGACTTCAAGTTCCTCTTCAGCTCTAAGAATACTTGTATTAGGGTTCTCCACAGAAACAGAACTAACAGGATGGGAGGGGGAGAGAATGAGAGAGAAGGAGTGAAATTCTGACTGATTTTAAGCGATTGGCTCACATGATCATATAAGTGCAAGTCTAAAATCTATGGAGTCAGTTGGTAGGCTGGAGATCCAAGGAAGAGTTGCAGTTTGAATCCAAAGGCTTTCTGCTAGCAGAATCTCAAGTTGGTTGGAGGAGTCCAATCTTATTTGTTGTATTTTTTTCTTTGATAGACTCCCTGCCCAGCATGGGGTTTAAAATAAAGACCCTGAGATCAAGAATAACATCCTCTACCAACTGAGCCAGCCAGACACCCCTCAACCTTACTTCTATTAACATCTTCAATTGATTGCATGAGGCCCACCTACATTACTCAGGGTAATCTGCCTCACTCAAAGCCCACGAATATAAATGTTGATCCCATTCAAAAACATCTTCACAGAAACATCCAGAACTTTTGCCAAAAATTTGGACACTCTGGTCCAGCCAGGTTACCCACAAAAATGACTATGATAATACTTAATGTTATAATTACTTCAAAAGTTTAAAAGTCAGAAGCAGTGTAAGGAAAAAATTATTGTCATAATATTCATACAGAGAATCCTAATAAACTCGACCCCAACTCCTTGAAAAGCATTGTAGTTTTTAAACAAGTGAGATGTTCTTTCTCATTGTGTTTGAGCCAATGCATGGAGTAAAATTAGCTGGTAAGCAGCATTTTCAACTACCAACAGGACATTGCATATAATGTCAAAATAGGTGACTTCAATAAAACAGTTTGAATCCTTCTATTGAATCCACCTCATATCTACTAAAG